>NW_023995016.1:92500-171860 GCF_015586225.1 Lucilia sericata
ATACCCTCCCCACTAAAGTGGTGTAGGGTATAATAAGTAAAACTACAACTGGCAGTAGCAAATCCAACATAAAGTTACATTGCTGCTAGGAAAAACTAAACGCAAACAAAAACAAGTAAGAAATTATAGTCGGGCGAAGCCGACCATATAATACCCTACACCTTTGACAAAAATATAATATGATTTATTTGCCATAATAAAGCATTTAAATTGAATTGTAAATTGCCTCAGATATACACGCTTATGCCGTTTATTGTTGAATGAAATTGTGGACATTTAAGTGAAATTTTGATGGGGGCTTTTCATAGGGGCTCGGGTCATATGAGGACCTATTATTATGGAATTCATGAGGGTCATCAAATCTTGTATAGAACTTGGTTTTTGCAGCTTTTTGTCGAGATATGAGTATATTAAACATAACTATGAACTTAAAAGCCCTATTCGACGGGTTCAGTTGTATGGGGGCTAGGTGAAATAATGGACCGATGTAAACCATTTTCAATAGGCTTCGTCTACGGTACCATAAAAGATCATGTGCCAAATTTCATTGAATTATCTCAAAAATTGCGACCTGTAGTTTGATTAAAATGTTTAAAAGCCCTATTGGGGGGTTCAGTTGTATGGAGGCTAGGTGAAATAATGGACCGATGTTAACCATTTTCAATAGACTTTGTCTACGGTACCATAGAAGATCATGTGCCAAATTTCATTGAATTATCTCCAAAAATGCGACCTGTAGTTTGATTACAAAGTTTAAAAGCCCTATTCGGGGGTTCAGTTGTATGGGGGCTAGGTGAAATAATGGACCGATGTTAACCATTTTCAATAGACTTTGTCTACGGTACCATAAAAGATCATTTGCCAAATTTCATTGAATTATCTCCAAAATTGCGACTTGTAGTTTGATTACACGGTTTACAAGCCCTATGTATGGGGGGTTCAGTTGTATGGGGGCTAGGTGAAATAATGGAACGATCTTAACCATTTTCAATAGGCTTCATCCCTGGTACAATAGAAGATCATGTACCAAATTTCATTGAACTATCTTCAAAATTGCGACCTGTAGTTTGATTACAAAGTTTACATGGACGGACGGACATAGCTAAATCGACTCAGAAAATGATTCTGAGCCGATTGTTATACTTTAAGGTGGGTATAGGACCAATATTATTGTGCGTTACAAACATCAGCACAAACCCAATATACCCACCCCACTGAAGTGGTGTAGGGTATAAAAATAACATCAATACTCGCCATATTAGTTTAACAAATTTGAGTGTGCGCTGCTAAAGCAAAAAATATATTTGTGTTGGCCTGCAATTATTTCTGCCTGCTACTAGAAATTGCAAACACGAGTCGCAATTTTTATTTTAATACGAATATATATGACTGCAATTTTTAGTAGCAAAATGATACAAAAATGATAAATTTTCATATTTATTTTATAGTCATATACAAGAGAGGTGGTGCTAGTGCTGCATATTTAAACGCTGTATATAAAACAGACTGTTTGATTGTTTGTTTGTTACGCTTTCTCGGCAAAACTACCGAACCGATTTACATGAAATTTGGACCGTTATTTTGAGGAAGAGAATGTTTAATACATTAAATCCGAATAAATACACATATACCACTAATTTCGGGCCTGTTATTAACATAATGAAATGCAATGACCTTTATCCGTCCATTTTTTGCTACATTTGTAATGCTCATGATATATACTTCATATAGTTAATGAGAATTATTATTTAGGTAGTTAAAATTTTAATCAAAAATGTATTTTTATTTGAAAATTCTAAAATGTTTGTAGGTCCTTAACATACTTTACGATTGGTAAAATAAAAATCTGTAATCAATTTAATTTATTATCAAAAATCGATTTTCATCTAAGGCGTAAAATCACTTGTTTTCCACGCGAAAACTATTCTTATTTCAAAACCTGTAATCCGCTGCATATCCTCAAAAAAAAAAAAAAAAAACTATTTTAAAACAGAATCGGATATTTTTTTTATCAAAGTTATATTGTTGTAGATCTGTATATATTACTCCCATCACTTATGTTTTCTACCGGTAAACTATTTTTATTTCAAAACTTTTAATTTGCTGTATATCCTCAGAAAGTAACAATTTTAAAAGAGAATCGGATGTAGTTTCCTACGATCGAGAAAACTATATTAGATCTTGAATGAATGTCTACGATGTCACTTTTGTATGCAGTACTGAACAAAAACCGCTCCTAAAATAGAGTAAATAATATATTCATACTAGATGCGTGTACCCGGCGTTGTCCGGGTTTCTTCAAAAAGTAAAGAGAATATTTTTCTATCTGTAATGTCTTTTTTTTAAATATATATCAAAATTTATCTCATAACGATAAAATAGTTATTTTGTTTTTCTGCCTTTTTTTAATCCTTAACCGTGGACCAAAAAGTCCTTAAAATTTTATAAATTGAATTGAGTTTAAACCAGGAAATTTGAAGAAAAATTTAAAAAACTTTTTTTGAGAAATTATACTGAAATCATAATTTTCAATCGCTGGTAGGGAACTAAGGACACTTTCAAATGATTTGTTTTATTTTCTCCATGTGCAGTAGATTTAAAGAACTGTTCAGTTTAAATTACGTCACACCATACTTTGAATTTTAGTACCCCTGGTGTAAAGAGGCAAAAGTCTTTGGGGCACTTTATTAATTTCAAAAATACGTACCATTAACCGTATAAAATTTCAAGCGATTTTTTTTTTTGCTGTTTGAAAAAGTACATGCAATTGAAGAAACTCTGAAACGATTATGAGAAATTCTGCACAAAATCATGAAAAATTTGGACTCATTGATTTCAAATTCATTTAAAAAGAACAAAATTACGTTTTTTTCTGCCCTGGGAAAATATGAGGAATCCTTGAATATTGACAGAGAAAACAAAGCTACTTTTAATTTGACAAACAATTTTGAGTTGTTCATTAAAGAGTAAAACCACCGTTTTTTCGTTTTTGTTTCTCAAAAATATTAAAAAGTATGTTTAACAAGTTAGAGTACTATATTCGGCTGAGCCGAATCTTAAATACGCTCCACCAGCTACTTTTATATTAATACTTTTTTAATTGATCAAATATTTGTAGAAATAAGTTTTCTACAAGTATTTGTTACAATTCCAAGATTTATTTAACATTACAAACGCCATTTGCTTTTATATTTTTATAGCGCCCTAAGATAAGCTTGAGGAATATTTAATAATAAAAGTAAGCATGTGTGTGAAAGATTTAAGGATTTTCAAAATACATATATATATATATATATATATATATATATATATATATATATATATATAAGCTATATTTTAGTCAAATTTTGTATCTATATCGTAATTTAGAAATAAGTAATCTGTTATGAAACGATCGTAAAAAAATCTTGAAATATAATTCTTGTATACAAAACTAATATTTGTGACAATTGTTTTATGGGTATCACTATTTGATAATTAGTTACGTGTCTTTAAGTGTTTTTCTGAAAGGGACCTTGTATGGGAGCTATGATCAATTATGGGCCGATAGGAAAACAATTTCACAGTAATATTTCTGTGCATATGAGCAATACTTGCACCAAATTTTATATGGATCTTAATTTAGTAATGAGTTATGCGCGTTTAAGTGGGAGGGGACCTTGTATGGGAGCTATGTCCAAATATGGACCTATGCAGAACGTTTTCTCTGAACGAATTTCGTTGACATAAGATTTTAATTTGTAAAATTTTGTAAAGATATCAACATTTAGACGGAAGTTATTAACAAAAAACTAATTTTCCGGGAATATGTACTTTTGTATGGGAGGTATATGAAATTGTGGACCGATTCTAGCAATTTTCAGCAAGAATCAAGCTCTTGTGTAGAAACGAATATGTGATAATTTTCATGGAATTATCTTGCATAGTTTTCGAGAAAATTGCATCAGAATGGGTAAAAAATGCTTATTTTTTTCGGAGTTGTTTTAAATTTTGTCTCATAACTTTTCCCGATGTGAACCGATTTTGCTCATTTTCAATACCAAACTGCCTAGGACAATAGTGAATCTTTTGGCCGAATTTCATTAATTTATTTGATATCGTTTTTACTTGAGCGTGTTTTACACAGACAGACAGACGGACATAGCTAAATCGACTCATAATTTGATAAGGACCTAGAATATATATATACTTTGTTGGGTCTCAGATGAATATTTCTTGGTGTTTCACACGGAATGACAAAGTTATATATACCCTCTATCACCACTGATGGTGGTGGACGGTATAAA
This sequence comes from Lucilia sericata, assembly GCF_015586225.1. Taxonomy (NCBI): domain Eukaryota; kingdom Metazoa; phylum Arthropoda; class Insecta; order Diptera; family Calliphoridae; genus Lucilia; species Lucilia sericata. The sequence continues at coordinate 96,787 of NW_023995016.1, forward strand.
AATACTATTTTTATTCATTAGCTTTTATGCATCAACATAAAGTTTTGGATGGATTTATACACCACTTATTAAATCCGAAGAAATAAAGGTTTAAAGATCAAATATCGTAAGATAAACAAAAAAGTTACCCAAATAATTTTTCTTATTAAAATGTCCACATCTTCCTCTAATTAATAAATTTCGGAATTTGTTCATGGTAAATGGAAAATGTGTGCTAGAATTATTCAAAATCATTATTTAATTTGAAAAGCTTGGAATAAATACGGTGCTACATACGTGCAGAATTTTTGGTGGATAATTTTCTAAAAGTATAAAAAGATATTGAAAGATGAATTGATCTATATTTTATATGAACAATGTTTTATATGCATCGTTTCATAGGTATACCTAATTTTGATTCATAACTTTTCCCGATGTGAACCGCTTTTGCTCATTTTCAATACCAAACTGACTAGGACAATAGTGAATCTTTTGGCCGAATTTCATTAATTTATTTGATATCGTTTTTTACGTCAGCGTATTTTACACTGACAGACAGACGGACGGACAGACGAACATAGCTAAATCGACTCATAATTTGATAAGGACCCAGAATATATATACTTTGTTGGGTCTCAGATGAATATTTCTTGGTGTTACATACGGAATGACAAAGTTATATATACCCTCTATCACCACTGATGATGGTGGAGGGTATACAAATATTATTATACCCTACACCACTTTAGTGGGGAGGGTATATTGGATTTGTGCTGATGTTTGTAACGCACAATAATATTGGTCCAATACCCACCTTAAAGTATACCAATCGGCTTAGAATCATTTTCTGAGTCGATTTAGCTATGTCCGTCCGTCTGTCCGTCCGTCCGTCTGTCCGTCCATGTAAACCTTGTAATCAAACTACAGGTCGCAATTTTGAAGATAATTCAATGAAATTTGGCACATGATCTTCTATTGGCCCAGGGACGAAGCCTATTGAAAATGGTTAATATTGGTCCATTATTTCACCTAGCCCCCATACAACTGAGCCCACGAATAGGGCTTGTAAACCTTGTAATCAAACTACAGGTCTCAATTTTGAAGATAATTCAATGAAATTTGGCACATGATCTTCTATTGTCCCAGAGACGAAGCCTATTGAAAATGGTTAACATCGGTCCATTTTCTCATCTAGCCCCCATACAACTGAACCCCCCAATAGGGCTTGTAAACCTTGTAATCAAACTACAGGTCGCAATTTTGAAGATAATTCAATGAAATTTGGCACATGATCTTCTATGGTACCGGAGACGAAGCTTATTGAAAATGGTTAACATCGGTCCATTATTTCACCTAGACCCCATACAACTGAACCCGACTAATAGGGATTTTAAGTTTATAATTATGTTTAATATACTCGTATCTCGACAAAAAGCTGCAAAACCAAGTTCTATACTAGCCTTGATGACTCGCATGAATTTTATAATTATAGGGTCTCATTTGACCATAGCCCCTATACAAATCCCCCTTCAAAATTTGACTTAAATGTCCACAATTTTATTCAACAATAAATGGCTTAAGTATATGTATCTGACACAAGTCAACTTAAATGCTTTATTATGAAAACTAAATCACATTTCATTTTTGTAACAGGTGTAGGGTATTATATGGTCGGCTTCGCCCGACTATAACTTCTTACTTGTTTTTATTCATTAGCTTTTATGCATCCACACTAAAGTTGTGGATGGATTTAAACACCACTTATTAAATCCGAAGAAATAAAGGTTTAAAGATCAAATATCGTTAGATAAACAAAAAAGTTACCCAAATAATTTTACTTATTAAAATATCCACATCTTCCTCTAATTAAAAAATTTCGGAATTTCTTCATGGTAAATGGAAAATGTGTGCTGGAATAATTTAAAATCATTATTTAATTTGAAAAGCTTGGAATAAATACGGTGCTACATAAAAGTATAAAAAGATATTGAAAGATGAATTCATCTATATTTTATATGAACAATGTTTTATAGGCACCGTTTCAGAGGTATACCTATATAAGATTTGCAAAAGTGCTGTCTTTCAGGACACTCAAATATCATATAGAGTTTTTTATATCCTCCACCACCATCAGTGGTGATAGATGGTATGTATATAACTTTGTCATTCCGTGTGTAACACCCAGAAATATTTATATGAGACCCAAGAAATATTGTTCTTGATCCTTACGAAATTCTGAGTCGATTTAGCTATGTCCGTCCGTCAGTCTGTCCGTCTGTCTGTCTATCTGTCTGTATAAAACACGCTCACGTTAAAACGAAATTCACCCAGTCCAATTTATCCAGTCCAGTTTGGTATCAAAAATCAGTAAAACCGGTTCACGGCGTAAAAAGTTATGATTAAAAATTTCAGACTACCTCGAAAAAAATAAAGTTTTTTCCCCAATTCTTAAGTAGTTTTCTCAGAAACTACACTGAAAATAATCCATGCCTAATATACACGAAAAATGTTGTACATTGTACGAAATGCTTCGTGGTTTCGCACCACGAAATTCTTTCGTAATATATACGAAATTGTACGAAATATTTTAGTAAAATGCAAAATAATTTTATATAATTTTAGAAGAAAAATTTGTTCATTTTACAATTTTTTTTAAAGACATAAATATTTTAGTTCATTTAAAATAATTATTGTAAATTTTGAAAAAGATTGCAATTAAAAAAAAACAAATTTTTTATGTTTTTTAAAAAAACATAAAAAAATTTACAGGAAATTGGGCAGCTAATTTCCTGTAAATTAAAAGTTACGTTTAATTTAACTCACTTAAAATTACGAAAATAACAAAAAAAATCGTAACAAAATAATTTTTTTGTGAAATCAAAAATAATTCTTGTATATTACTAAATAATCTTGTTACGAAAAAAATTCGTTAAATACTACATGCATTAACGAAATTATTTTTGTAAAAGAAAACAATGTTTCTTAATATATACGAAAAAAGATATTACGACAGGTTTTCGTACTTTCGTAAAATTAGAAAAGGGGTTGATTAAACAATACTTCGTATTATAGACGAAATTTTCGTATATAATACGAAAAAAGTAGTTACGAAATGTTTTTTCGTAAAGTTAAGCATGGATTATTTTCAGTGTACCAAAGATATTTCGATGAATTTTGTCACACATTATTTTTTTGTGCCAGGGATCAAGTATGTTCAAACTCATAACAATTGATTCAATATTTCCCATAGCCCCCATACAAAGGTGTATATTCCCGGATATAAGTTTATCGTTAATAACTCCCTCAAATATATCGGTATCAACACAAAATTTTGTACATACAAATATAATATGAATAGAAATCATACTATCAACGTAGATCTCAGTCGGTCCACAATTGGTCATAGCTCCCATGTAAGGTCCACTTCCTAAAATCACCTAAACACACATATTTCATTGACAAATAAGTCTTTTGTGAAAAAATTCGAGCTGAATATGTTCAACATACAAATCATTCTAACAAATTTCTTTTCGGATCGGTCCATTATTAGACATAGCTCTCATTTAAGGCCCACTTCCGGAAATCACTTAAACGCACATATTTAATTGTCAAATAAAGGTATCTTTATAAAATTCGACACAAATATGTTTCGTCTATATGTGAATCACTCTACGAAATTTTGCGGATAACACCATAATTGGTCCTAGCTCCCATATAGTTTCCACTTCCGAAAATCATTTAAACTCACATATTTCATTGTTAAATAAAGCTATCTTGATAAAATTCGACACAAATATGTTTTGTGTACATACCCAGCAAAAAAAGTGTGGAAAAAGATGTAGAATTTTCATCACAACTAGTAACCCGAAGTGCTTCAAATTCGGGTGTAAAACCTATGAATTTTACATTAGCGTGTCATTGGAGGGATGTTGTTCATTTTTGGCAGCTTTGAACTACATCTGATCTTATTTTTAGAAGCAGTAAAAATCCGATATTTGGATGTCAAAAATAAAACACATTCTCTTAATGACACGCTTATGTAAATTTCACTACTCTTTCACCAAATCTTGATGTACTTCAAATATGTTATTTTTAATGACTTTTCCACATCTCTTTCCTCACTTTTAACTGTGGTTTCATTTGTAAGGAAATATTTGGTTTATAAAAGTAAAAAATATGAAATCGCATTTTAAGATGTGATTAAGATGTGGTTTGTAAAGTATGACATCAATTATTTTTTGCTGGGTACATATGAATCACTCTACGAAATTTTTCTGGATAGGCCCGTAATTGGTCGTAGCTCCTATATGAAGTCAAGTTATCTAAAAATTAGATGTTAAATGGGTTTTAATAAAAAGTAGCTTGCTGGTAGAGGGTATTTAAGATTCGGCATAGCCGAATATATCACTCTAACTTGTTAACTTCTGAGGTTAGACCTAAATTTTATGTAAATAATTTTATTAGTAATGTAGTGAAAAAGTAAAAAAAGAGTTTCATATATATTTATTATATGTTTTGAAGATGTAATGTGTCGTACTGTTCATTCCACAACATTCGTTATAACAGATTTCGTGAAAATCAGATCAGTAGTTTTTTGTATGCCTGAACGTAAATTTGGTTTAATGATTGTTTTACAAAAAGTTGGTGAAAAAAGGGGCGTGGCGTCAGATCCTGATCTTGAGATCAGACCTATCGGTTCAGTAGTTTTCTGTAAGTCTCGAATTGAAATTTTGTATAACAATTACATATATGGAAAAAAGTGAGCATATGAAGAATCGTGACGTCAAATCATTATTTTATTTAGCCTATTGTTCTACTTTAGAATAGAACTAATAGTGTTCTAAATTACATATAAATCGGTTTAGTAGTGTGTCCGTGAAAGCGTAACAAAAAGACTTTCTTTTTCATATAATTATAGGTAAGGGTAGTTTTATAAAAAGTGGGCGTAGAAAGGGCGCGGCATCGGATCAAGTTCATATATATAGACTACAGTTCTTTCCAAGCTATACCTATCGGTATGCAAAATTTCAGGTTAATCGGTTTAGTAGCTTTTGCATATTGTGATTGCAAATTGGTGTAATAACAGTTTTACAAAAAGTGGGCGTAAAAAGAGGCGAGGCATCCGATCAAGATCTTATATAGCCTATTGTTCCTTTTGGGGTTAGACTTATTAGCGGTCCAAATTTCATGTAAATTGGTTCAGTAGTTTTGCCGTAAAAGCGTAACAAACAAACACACAAACAAACAGTCTGTTTTATATATATAAAGGATAGGATTACATATTATAAGTTTTGAAGTTGTAATGTGTCGTACTGTTCATTCCACAACATTCATTATAACAGATTTCATGAAAATCGGCTCAGTAGTTTTTTGTTTGCCTGAACGTAAAATTGGTTTAATAATTATTTTACAAAAAGTTGGTGTAAAAACGGACGTGGCGTCCGATCCAGATCCTAATTTCGGTATACCAAATTTCATGTAAATCGGTTCAGTAGTTTTTTGTAAGTCTCGAATGAAAATTTTCTATAAAAATTATATAGAAAAAAGTAAGCATAAGAAGAATCGTGACGTCAAATCTAGATTTTATATAGCCTATTGTTCCACTTTAGAATAGAACTATTAGTGTTCTAAATTTCATGAAAATCGGTTCAGCAGTTTGTCCGTGAAAGCGTAACAAACAGAATTTCTCTTTCATATAATTATAGGATAAGATATAGGTAAGGATAGTTTTATAAAAAGTGGGCGTAGAAAGAGGCGTGGCATCGGATCCAGTTCTTATATATAGCCTACAGTTCTTTCCAAGCTTATAACTATCCGTATGCAAAATTTCAATCGGTTTAGTAGTTTTTGCATATTGTGATTGAAAAAGTGGGAGTTAAAAGTGGCGTGGCATCCGATCAAGATCCTATATATAGACTATTGTTCCTCTTGGGGTTAGACCTATTAGCTGCCCACATTTCATGTAAATCGGTTCAGTAATTTTGTCGTGAAAGCGTAATAAACAAACGCACAAACAAACAGTCTGTTTTATATATATATGCAAAATTTTAATCGGTTCAGTAGTTTTTGCATATTGCGATTGCAAAAGTGGGCGTTAAAAGGGGCGTGGCATCCGATCAAGATCATATATATAGTCTATTGTTCCTCTTGGGGTTAGACCTATTAGCTGCCCACATTTCATGTAAATCGGTTCAAACAAACAGTCTGTTTTCCTATATATATATATATATATATATATATATATATATATATATATATATATATATATATATATATATATATATATATAAAACAGACTGTTTGTTTGATTGTGTGTTTGTTTGTTACTCTTTCACGGCAAAACGACTGAACCGATTTACATGAAATTTGGACCGCTAACAGGTCTAACCCCCAAAAGGAATAATAGGCTATATAACATCTTAATCGGATGCCACGCCCTTTTTTACGCCCACTTTTTGTGAAACTATTATTACACCAATTTTGCAATCACAATATGCAAAAACTACTAAACCGATTAACCTGAAATTTTGCATACCGATAGGTTCAAGTTTGGAAAGAACTATAGGCTATATATAAGAACTTCATCCGATGCCACGCCCTTTATACTTTTTATAAAAATACCTTTACCTATAATTATATGAAAGAGAAAGTCTGTTTGTTACGCTTTCACGGACAAACTACTGAACCGATTTACATGAAATTTAGAACACTTATAGTTCTATTCTAAAGTAGAACAATAGGCTAAATAAAATAATGATTTGACGTCACGCTTCTTCTTATGCTCACTTTTTTCTAAATATGTAATTGTTATACAAAATTTTAATTCGAGACTTACAGAAAACTACTGAACCGATAGGTCTGATCTCAGGATCAGGATCGGATGCCACACCTCTTTTTACACCAACTTTTTGTAAAGTAATCATTAAACCAAATTTACGTTCTGGCATACAAAAAACTACTGATCCGATTTTCATGAAATCTGTTATAATGAATGTTGTGGAATGAACAGTACGACACGTTACATCTTCAAAACCTATAATATATAATAATAAATATATAAATATAAATATATAATATGAAAATCTTTTTTATAGCACTCTTAGTTAGAGTGCTATATTCGGCTATGCCGGATCTTAAATACCCACCACCAGCCCTTTTTTACGCCCACTTTTTGTGAAACTATTATTACACCAATTTTGCAATCACAATATGCAAAAACTACTAAACCGATTAACCTGAAATTTTGCATACCGATAGGTTCAAGTTTGGAAAGAACTATAGGCTATATATAAGAACTTCATCCGATGCCACGCCCTTTATACTTTTTATAAAAATACCTTTACCTATAATTATATGAAAGAGAAAGTCTGTTTGTTACGCTTTCACGGACAAACTACTGAACCGATTTACATGAAATTTAGAACACTTATAGTTCTATTCTAAAGTAGAACAATAGGCTAAATAAAATAATGATTTGACGTCACGCTTCTTCTTATGCTCACTTTTTTCTAAATATGTAATTGTTATACAAAATTTTAATTCGAGACTTACAGAAAACTACTGAACCGATAGGTCTGATCTCAGGATCAGGATCGGATGCCACACCTCTTTTTACACCAACTTTTTGTAAAGTAATCATTAAACCAAATTTACGTTCTGGCATACAAAAAACTACTGATCCGATTTTCATGAAATCTGTTATAATGAATGTTGTGGAATGAACAGTACGACACGTTACATCTTCAAAACCTATAATATATAATAATAAATATATAAATATAAATATATAATATGAAAATCTTTTTTATAGCACTCTTAGTTAGAGTGCTATATTCGGCTATGCCGGATCTTAAATACCCACCACCAGCAAGTTACTTTTTATTAAAACCCATTTAACATCTAATTTTTAGATAGATAACTTGACTTCATATAGGAGCTACGACCAATTACGGGCTTCTCCAGAAAAATTTCATAGAGTACTTCATATATATGTACACAAAACATATTTGTGTCGAATTTTATCAAGATAGCTTTATTTAACAATGAAATATGTGAGTTTAAATGATTTTCGGAAGAGAGCCTTATATAAAAATAGACTTTATTGAATTAAAGTATTACAATAAAGAATATAAAAGGCATTGACATACTGTCGTCTGCCTATGAAATACATAATAAATGCTAAAATGTGTTTTCAAATATATATTTATAAATTTAATACGTTTGATCTTACATACATATGTAGTTAATAATTAAATTTTGCAAGTAATGATCTTCTATAGTTTAGTGCCATTTCAAAAAATTTTGCTAAATTTTTCCAATTGCAAGTATTATCAGTTCCATTCAATAGGTTTATTAAATATTGTTTTTCGAATTGTGTTTTTCCCGTAAACTTAACCCTAAATTCTCTAAGGACTGGACAGTTTCCCAAAAAATCTGTAATATCTTCATCCTCTCCAGTGTTACATAAACAACATATATTGCTACTGATGTTACCATATGCGTTTTTTTAGGGAAAGTAAATCTGACCGGACTTTCAGTAGCACTGATATTTCGCTTATTTTTAGATTTTCCTCGATTATATAACCCAGTCCCATAACTGGTTGTAAATATTTATATATACGTGTTTCACTTCTTACCGCATTTTCCTTAATATTAAGATGGATTTTCAATTTAAGTTGGGAAACAATTGCATGGTTTTTCTCAATCCATTCAGTCTTGGTTGGGATCAAGCCAAAAGTAATATTAAATTCTCTACCAATGTTATTCATGGGAGCTTTATATGGGAGCTATGACCAATAATGGACTGATCCGGGGAAAAATTGTTAGAATGATTTATACGTATACAAAACATATTCAAGTTGAATTTTATACCGATAGCTTTATTTATCAATGAAACATATGCGTTTAAATGATTTTCGGAACTGGACCCTATATGGGTCTTATCCGAAAAAAATTTCGTAGAGTGATTCGAAAAGAAATTTGGTAAAATGATTTGTATGTACATAAAACATATTCAGCTCGAATTTTATCACAAAAGCTTTATTTGTCAATGAAATATGTGTGTTTAGGTTATTTTTTGATAGTGGACATGGGAGCTATGACCAATTGTGGACCGACTGAAATCTACGTTGGTAGTATGATTTTTATTCATATTATATTTGTATGTACAAAACTTTGTGTTGATACCGATATATTTGAGGGAGTTATTAACGATAAACTTATATCCGGGAATATACACGTTTGCATGGGGCTATGGGAAATATTGGATCAATTGTTATGAGTTTGAACATGGCACAAAAAAATAATGTGTGACAAAATTCATCGAAATATTTTTGGTAGTTTCTGAGAAAACTACTTAAGAATTGGGAAAAAACTTTATTTTTTTCGAGGTAATCTGAAATTTTTAATCATAACATTTTACGTCGTGAACCGGTTTTACTGATTTTTAATACCAAACTGGACCGGATAATAAGGAATGTTTTGGGTGAATTTCGTGAATTTTTATTGCTTCGTTTTAACGTGAGCGTGTTTTACACAGACAGACAGACGGACATAGCTAAATCGACTCAGAATTTCATAAGGATCCATAATATATATACCTTGTTGTCTCAGATGAATATTTCTTGATGTTACACACGGAATGACAAAGTTATATATACCATCTATCACCACTGATGGTGGTGGAGGGTATAATAAGCTCTATATGATATTGATTGGATGATACGCACATTTTTATGTTCACTTTTTGAATAACTGCTATAGCACCAAATTTCTAGGCTAAATATAAAAAAACATGAACCGATTTTCAAGAAATTTGGCAACATACCGTGTTTGAGGAAGGGAATGTTTAATACACCAAATCCGAATAAATACACCTATAGCACTAATTTCGGTCCTGTTGTGATCTTAATGAAATACAATGACCTTTTTCCGTCCACTTTTTGTTACATTTATAATGCGAAAGAACATGATATATAATTCTCATAGTATATGAGAATTATTATTTAATTAAATTTTTAATCAAAAATTTATTTTTATATGAAAACTCTAAAACGTTTGTAGATCCTTAACTAACTTTACGATTAGGTAAAATAAAAATCAGCATTCTATTTAATTTATTATCAAAATCGATTTTCATCTAAAGCGTTTTCCACCGGAAAACTGTTTTTATTTAAAAACCTGTAATCTGCTGTATATTCTCAGAAAATAACTATTTTAAAACATAATCTTTATTAGATCTTAAATGAATGTCTACGATGCCACATTTGTATGCAGAATAAAAACTACTGAACAAAAACCGTTTCAAAAATAGAGAAAATAATATATTCATATTACATTTTCACTTAAATTCGAATTTTAAATCGGTTGTGGTTCCTTCCTTTAACACCTAAATCTATCTAAAAAATCATTCTTTAAAAAATTACATTAAATAACTCTCAATTTGAGAAAACAATAAATATCCGTAATCACTCATATTTTCTATACAAATCGAGTTTTATATCAAAAATAAAAATTAAAATTTATTGTTAATCGAGATAACAATAAAAATCTATCTATGATGAGGTAAATATGCCATCGAAAAATTATCTTGATATAAATTTGGTTTCCATTTTTCAAAACCAGCTCAAATCTAAAAAACCAAGAAGATATGTATTTGACTACACATTAGAGTGTCCCGAAAGACAACACTTTTGCAAATCTTATATAGGTAGACCCCTCAAACGATACATAGAAAGCATTGATCATATAAAATTGGGATAAATTGATCTTTCGATATCTTTTTATACTTTTAGAAAATTATGAACCAAAAATTCTGCATCAACACAGGTAAAATACATATAGCTTTAATCCAGGAACCTTGGACGATTCGCAACAAGGTTTCTGGATTAAATCACGTAAATTTCCAACTTTTCTACGCTGATACAGGATCTTGCCCGAGAACATGTATCTTATGTCACAAGAACTTATGTTTTCTCCTCTCAACAGGATTGTCAACATCGGATGCAACGGTGCTGAAGCAAGGTCGTGGCAACATATTCCTTGCATCTATTTACCTGCCTTTCGATTCTCCGACACTACCACCAACGTCGGATCTGATGAAACTGGTTGAAGAGGCACAAAGGAAAAATAAGAAAATTGTAATAGGTTGTGATGCCAACTCGCATCATGTAGCTTGGGGTAGTACAAACACCAATCGCAGGGGACAAGCCCTCATGGATTTCTTTAATACTAAAGACTTGATAACATTGAACTTAGGTAATAAAGCTACCTTCGTCAATAGAATCAGAGAAGAGGTATTAGATATAACTATATGTTCAGAAGAGCTTATAAACGAAATTCAGGATTGGAGAGTTTCGGACGAGCACTCCTTTTCTGATCATCGGTACATAAGATTCAAAATACTAAGGCCACCACCAAAGCCGATAAAGTTTCGGAATAAGTCTAAAACTAATTGGACAATGTTCGGGACCTTACTAAAGAACCGTTTAGGTCAGGACACTTTTCAATGTCGAAATAAAGAGGATATAGATGCCAAAGTGGAAACGTTCTCAAGTGCCCTGGTTGAATCGTTCGAGGACAGCTGCCCTCTGCGAGAGCGGAGATCTGCCCAGGAAAAACCCTGGGTAACTGGGGAGATCCGGAACCTTGGGAAGACTCTTCGCAAACTATTTAACCGGGCACGGCGTAAAAAGACCGCAGTATACTGGGATGAGTATCGTAATAAACTTGGTGAATATAAGAAAATCGTTCGAAAAGCCAAACGAGACTCCTGGAAACTTTTCTGTGAACAGGTAGATAGCGTAAATGACGTATCGAAGATAAAAAAATTCCTATCCAAAACTCATGTCCAACCGGAATCTATTATCGATGACACGGGCAGGAGGCTTGAGGATATGGAGGAGACAATGAAACTCCTAATGGATTCTCATTTCCCACCCGGTATATCGAATAACATAGATGAACCGATATTGGAGGAAGGGGAGGGTAACACGGAAATAGTTATTACAACTGACATGGTTAAAGGGGCAATCAAGAGCTTTGCTCCCTATAAAGCTGCAGGGCCGGATGGAATTTTCCCGGCACTTTTGCAGATGGAGGCGGGACTGGTTTCCGTACATCTGTCACAGATATTCACTGCATGCTTAAAATTGGCATATACCCCAGTTAAATGGCAGGATGCAAGGGTAATATTTATACCCAAACCTGGGAAACCTAGCTATGCGATACCTAAGTCCTATCGACCGATAAGTCTTACGTCCTTCCTACTTAAAGCCTTGGAACGGATAGTCGATAGCATGGTTAAAAGCAGCATACCATACAATGACCTTAAATATAAGCAGCATGCTTATGTAAAGGGACGATCGGTGGAAACCGCTTTAAATGAAGTTGTCCACTACATAGGTGAATCTTTCGATAGCAAACTGTATACACTGGCAGTATGCATTGACATCGAAGGCGCTTTCAATAACGTGCACACTGATACCCTTATCCAATCCCTAGACCAGTTTTATGTTGACCGGGTGCTCCGTAACTGGATCAACTACATGCTAAGGAACAGATGGATAAGCTGCGAGATGTACGATATAACTATCAGGAAAAAGGTATTTCGCGGTATACCACAGGGTGGCATTTTGTCACCTTTACTCTGGGTCACCACGATTAATAGCCTCCTAAGGACCCTAACCGAGAAAGGACTTAGACCTGTCTGCTATGCAGACGATGTCGTAATACTTTTAAAGGGAAAGGATCCAAATTACTTGTGTAGAAGAGCTGAGGAGGCTCTGAATACGGCCTTGAGCTGGGCTCAACCGAGAGGCCTCAATGTTAACCCGACGAAGACGAAAATCTGTCTTTTCACAAGAAAGACAAAAATTTCTACATATACTGAACCTTGCTTCTTGGGCAAGAAGATACCGGTGACAGACAAAGTTAAGTACTTAGGTGTAATACTTGACCGGAAATTAAAATGGAGACACCACATAGAGGATAAGATCAACAAGGCACATCGGTGCTGGGCGATATGTAGGAGAACCATAGACATGAAATGGGGTCTTAGTCCTACTATGACAAATTGGCTTTATAAAAGTGTAATTAGACCAATTCTAGCTTATGCTTCAATAATCTGGTGGACTGCTTTGGACAAAAAGTGTAATATCAAACTACTACAGGGAGTTCAGCGTACATGCTGCTTGGTTATAAGTGGTGCCATGTGTACTACTTCAACCAAGGCTCTGGAAACGTTGCTAGATATTCCACCCATTGAAACATATATAAGATATGAGGCGGCGCTTACAGCCGAACGGCTCTTTACTTTAGGCGAACTGGCCAAAAACGGTTATAGGACACGTCATCAATGTATACTGGACACATTGGAAGGTTATACACATTCATCGGACGTGCCTGATCGCATACCAGACACTGAATATGTCGGAAACTTTGAAACGCTAATCCCAGATAGAATGTCTTGGTCAAGCGGAACATTAGAGCAAATACCAGTAGGAATCCGTTGCTACACGGATGGCTCTAAATTAGGGGACAAAGTGGGTCTGGGGTTCTATATTGAAGACCCAGAAACAGAAATATACCACCGTTTACCTAATCATAACACAAGCTTCCAGGCAGAAGTACGAGCAATAACGGAATGTGTAAATTGGATTAGAATAAATATGGCGCCCACAGGGCTTAATATATTTACCGACAGCCAGAAGGCAATTTGTGCGATATCAGGTGATAGAATTAAATCTAAGACCGTATTGGGTTGTAAGAAAGCTTTAACTGAATACTCTCCCAGAGGTAAGGTTCACATCATATGGGTACCAGGCCACTCGGGAGTAATCGGCAACGAAAGGGCGAATGTAATAGCTTTAAAGGGAAGGGAGCTCGATGTAGTTAACCTGACAAACGCAAAACCATTCGACGCAACAAAAGCTGAATTATAAATGAAATAACATTCTTAACCAACACCGATTGGAAGATTCTTAGGAATTACGTCCAGGAAACTGAGTTTCTGAACATGGAAAAATAATACATTCAGTGAACAATTTTTTTTTTTTTTCTTGAATTGGAGCGCACAACAGGCTCGATAGTGGCCTAGGTGTATTTCTTCGGATTTGATGTAGTATACATCCTCCTATCAACCTAACCTAACCTAACCTAAAAATTCTGCACAACTTTTTCTGTATGTAGAGCCGTATTTATTCTAAGATTTTCAAATTAAATAATAATTTTGAATAACTCTAGCACACATTTTCCATTTACCATATACAAATTCCGATTTTTTTTTTTTTAATGAGAGGAAGACGTGGATATTTTAATAAGTATAATTATTTGGGTATCTGCTTTGTACATCTAACGATATTTGACCTTTATTTCTTCGGATTTAATATTTTTATTAATTTAAAAAGCTAATGAATAAAAATAATATGTTTAAACATACTTTTGTATAAATGGATGTATTTTTGAGAAACAATGATGAGACAAAAACGGTGGTTTTACTCTTTAATGAACTATTCAAAATTGTTTGTCAAATTAAAAGTTGTTTTGTTTTCTCTGTCAAGATTCAAGGATTCTTCATATTTTTTAGAACAGAAAAAAACTTAATTTTGTTATTTTTAAAGAAATTTTAAATCTTCCAAATTTTTCATAATTTTGTGCAGAATGTTTCATAATCATTTCAGAGTTTCTTCAATTGCCTGTATTTTTCAAATAGAAAGAAAATCGCTTGAAATTTTGTACGGTGTACGGGGATTATGCCCCGAAGCCTTTTGTCTCTATACACCAATGGCACTACAACTCAAAATACAGTGTGACCGAATTTAAACTGAACAGTTCTTTAAATCAAGTGCACATGGGAAAAATAAAACAACTAATTTGAAAGTGTTCTTAGTTCCCTACCAGTGATTGAGAATGCTGATTTCAGTATAATTTCTCAAAAAAAACTTTCCTAGGTGTTTCCACAAATTAGTTACAATTTCCTAATTTAAGCTCATTTTCAATTTGTAAATTTTTAAGGGACATTTTTGTCCCGAAACTGACTTTAAGTATTAAACAAAATGCAGAAAAATATAATAACTATTTTATCGTTATAAGCTAAATTTTGACATCTATAAAAAAAAGTATAGTCATTATAGACAGAATAATATTATCTTTATTTTGGAAGAAACCCGGGCAACGCCGGGTACGCGCAGCTAGTATATATATAAAACAGACTGTTTGTTTGTGTGTTTGTTTGTTACGCTTTCACGACAAAATTACTGAACCGATTTACATGAAATGTGGGCAGCTAATAGGCCTAACCCCAAGACGAACAATAGACTATATATAGGATCTTGATCGGATGCCACGCCCCTTTTAACGCCCACTTTTGCAATCACAATATGCAAAAACTACTAAACCGATTAAAATTTTGCATACGCATAGGTATAAGCTTGGAAAGAACTATAGGCTATATATAAGAACTGGATCCGATGCCACGCATCTTTCTACACCCACTTTTTATAAAACTATCCTTACCTATATCTTATTCTATAATTATATGAAAGAGAAATTCTTTTTGTTATGCTTTCACGGACAAACTACTGAACCGATTTTCATGAAATTTAGAACACAAATAGTTCTATTCTAAAGCGGAACAATAAGCTATATAAAATCTAGATTTGACGTCACGATTCTTCTTATGCTCTTTTTTCTATATAATTGTTATAGCAAATTTTCATTCGAGACTTACAGAAAACTACTGAACCGATTTACATAAAATTTGGTATACCAAAATTAGGATCTGGATCGGACGCCACGTCCCTTTTTACACCAACTTTTTGTAAAATAATTATTAAACCAATTGTACGTTCAGGCATACAAAAAACCACTGAGCCGATTTTCATGAAATCTGTTATAATGAATGTTGTGGAATGAACAGTATGACACATTACAACTTCAAAACCTATAATATATAATCCTATCCTATATATATATATATATAAAACAGACTGTTTTTTTGTTAAAGTGGGCGTAAAAGGGGCGTGGCATCCGATCAAGATCTTATATAGCCTATTGTTCCTCTTGGGGTTAGACCTATTAGCGGTCCAAATTTCATGTAAATCGGTTCAGTAGTTTTGCCGTGAAAGCGTAACAAACAAACAAACAGTTTGTTTTATATATATATATATATATATATATATATATATATATATATATATATATATATATATATATATATATATATATATATATATATATATATAGGACTAGCTGCGCGTACCCGGCGTTGCCCGGGTTTCTTCTAAAAGAAAGAGAATATTATTCTGTCTGTAATGACTATACTTTTTTTAATAGATGTCAAAATTTAGCTTATAACGATAAAATAGTTATTATATTTTTCTGCATTTTGTTTAATAACTGGTAGGGATCTAAGGACACTTTTAAATTAGTTGTTTTATTTTTCCCATGTGCACTTGATTTAAAGAACTGTTCAGTTTAAATTCGGTTACACTGTACTTTGAATTGTAGTACCCCTGGTGTATAGAGACAAAAGGCTTCCGGGGATTTTATTAACCGTACAAAATTTCAAGCGATTTTCTTTCTATTTGAAAAAGTACAGGCAATTGAAGAAACTCTGAAACGATTATGAAACATTATGCACAAAATTATGAAAAATTTGGAAGATTTCAAATTCCTTTAAGAATAACAAAATTAAGTTTTTTCTGTTCTAAAAAATATGAAGAATCCTTGAATCTTGACAGAGAAAACAAAACAACTTTTAATTTGACAAACAATTTTGAGTAGTTCATTAAAGAGTAAAACCACCGTTTTTGTCTCATCATTGTTTCTCAAAAATACATCCTTTTATACAAAAGTATGTTTAAACATATTATTTTTATTCATTAGCTTTTATACATCCACACTAAAGTTTTGACTGTATTTAGACACCACTTATTAAATCCGAAGAAATAAAGGGCAAATATCGCACAGTGGTATAGAAAAAAAAAAGAGGGAAATAATTCGGTAACTTCTAAACGGTTAATCGGATTTTAATGAAATTTGGTTTGCACAAAGAGGAGGTGTTGTCGAGTTTAGGTTTTGAATTTGGACCTTATAGGCCAACCGGGGGCCCGGCGGGGTGTCCTCAAATTAGGACACCTCGGCTATGTTAAATTTTTAAAACGATCCTATTTCTTCATTTGAGTTCCGATTTAAAAAACCCCCCGCCGGGCCCCTGGTTGGCCTATAAGGTCCAAATTCAAAACATAAACTCGACAACACCTCCTCTTTGTGCATACCAAATTTCATTAAAATCGGATTAACCGTTTAGAAGTTACCGAATTATTTCCCTCTTTTTTTTTCTATACCACTGTGATATCGTTAGATGTACAAAGCAGATACCCAAATAATTTTACTTATTAAAATATCCACGTCTTCCTCTAATTAAAAGAAATTTCAGAATTTGTAAATGGAAAATGTGTGCTGCAGTTATTCAAAATTTTTAATTTAATTTGAAAAGCTTAGAATAAATACGGCGCTACATACAGAAAAAGTTGTGCAGAATTTTTGGTTCATAATTTTCTAAAAGTATAAAAAGATATCGAAAGATCAATTTATCCAAATTTTTTTATCCTTTGAGAGGTCTACCTATATAAGATTTGCAAAAGTGCTGTCTTTCGGGACACTCTAATGAGTAGTCAAATACATATCATCATGGTTTTTTAGATTTGAGCTGCTTTTGAAAAATGGAAACCGAATTTATATCAAGATAATTTTTTGATGGCATATTTACCTGATCATGTATAGAAAATATGTGTGATTACGGATCTTTATTGTTTTCTCAAATTGAGAGTTATTTAAAGTAATTTTTTAAAGAGTTATATAAATAGAAATTTTAAGGGGAGATATGAATGATTTTCTAGATAGACTTAGGTGTTAAAGGAAGGAACCACAGCCGATTTAAAATTCGAATTTAAGTTAAAATGTAATATGAATATATTACTTTTCCCAATTTTAGAAGCGGTTTTTGTTCAGTAATTTTTATTCTGCATACAAATGTGGCATCGTAGACATTCATTTAAGATCTAATAAATATTCTGTTTTAAAATAGTTATTTTCTGAGAATATACAGCAGATTACAGGTTTTTAAATAAAAACAGTTTTCCGGTGGAAAACGCTTTAGATGAAAATCGATTTTTGATAATAAATTAAATTGAATACAGATTTTTACTTTACCTAATCGTAAAGTTAGTTAAAAATAAATTTTTGATTAAAAATTTAAATAAATAATAATTCTCATATACTATGTTCTTTAGCATTATAAATGTAACAAAAAGTGGACGGAAAAAGGTCATTGCATTTCATTAAGATCACATCAGGACCGAAATTAGTGCTATAGGTGTAATTATTCGGATTTGGTGTATTAAACATTCTCTTCCTCAAACACTGTATGTTGCCAAATTTCTTGAAAATCGGTTCATGTTTTTTATATTTAGCCTAGAAATTTGGTGTTATAGCAGTTATTCAAAAAGTGAACATAAAAATGTGCGTATCATCCAATCAATATCATATAGAGTTTTTTATACCCTCCACCATCTTCAGTGGTGTTAGATGGTATATATAACTTTGTCATTCCGTGTGTAACACCAAGAAATATTTATCTGAGACCCAAGAAATATTATTCTTGATCCTTACGAAATTCTGAGTCGATTTAGCTATGTCCGTCTGTCTGTCTGTGTAAAACACGCTCACGTTAAAACGAAATTCACCCAGTCCAATTTATCCAGTCCAAAAATCAGTAAAACCGGTTCACGGCCGTAAAAATTTATGATTAAAAATTTCAGACTACTTCGAAAAAATAAAGTTTTTTCCCCAATTCTTAAGTAGTTTTCTCAGAAACTACACTGAAAATAATCCATTCCTAATATACACGAAAAATGTTGTACATTGTACGAAATGCTTCGTGGTTTCGCACCACGAAATTCTTTCGTAATATATACGAAATTGTACGAAATATTTTAGTAAAATGCAAAATAAAAAAAAAAAATTTTTTATGTTTTTTAAAAAAACATAAAAAATTTTACAGGAAATTGGGCAGCTAATTTCCTGTAAATTAAAAATTGCTCCCTTAAAATTACGAAAATAACAAAAAAAATCGTAACAAAATAATTTTTTGGAAAAAAATTCGTTACTTTCGTTAAATATTACACGCCTTAACGAAATTATTTTTGTAAAAGAAAACAAAGTTTCTTAATATATACGAAAAAAGATATTACGGCAGGTTTTCGTACTTTCGTAAAATTAGAAAAGGGGTTGATTAAACAATACTTCGTATTATACACGAAATTTTCGTATATAATACGAAAAAAGTAGTTACGATTTTTTTTTCGTAAAGTTAAGCATGGATTATTTTCAGTGTACCAAAGATATTTCGATGAATTTTGTCACACATTATTTTTTTGTGCCAGGGATCAAGTATGTTCAAACTCATAACAATTGATTCAATATTTCCCATAGCCCCCATACAAAGGTGTATATTCCCGGATATAAGTTTATCGTTAATAACTCCCTCAAATATATCGGTATCAACACAAAATTTTGTACATACAAATATAATATGAATAGAAATCATACTATCAACGTAGATCTCAGTCGGTCCACAATTGGTCATAGCTCCTGGTTAGGGTGTGGATTGAAAATGATTATATTGTAAATATATATATACCAATATATACCAAAGACAAACAAAAAAAAATTAGGAGTTTTATTTTTAATAATTCAATATTTTATTTCGACGGGGTTTACCTCTTTTATCAGAGAAGTAGAGTAAATATTACTTTCCAATATGGAAAGCATAATAAAGACACACTCAAGTGTGTGCAGGATATCAACTTAAAAAACAAGCAAGAAATTATAGTCAGGCGAGGCCGACCATATAATACCCTACACCTGTTACAAATATAAAATGTGATTTAGTTTTCATAATAAAGCATTTAAGTTGAATTGCACCTTGCCTTGAATTATACTTAAGCCATTTATTGTTGAATAAAATTGTGGACATTTAAGTCAAATTTTGAAGGGGGATTTGTATGGGGGCTATGGTCAAATGAGACCCTATAATTATAAAATTCATGAGAGTCATCAAGGCTAGTATAGAAATTGGTTTTGCAGCTTTTTGTCGAGATACGATTATATTAAACATAATTATAAACTTAAAATCCCTATTCGTCGGGTTCAGTTGTATGGGGTCTAGGTGAAATAATGGACCGATGTTAACCATTTTCAATAAGCTTCGTCTCCTGTACCATAGAAGATCTTCTGCCAAATTTCATTGAATTATCTTCAAAATTGCGACCTGTAGTTTGAATTAAAGGTTTACAAGCCCTATTCGGGGGTTCAGTTGTATGGGGGCTAGATGAGAAAATGGACCGATGTTAACCATTTTCAATAGACTTCGTCTCTGGGACAATAGAAGATCATGTGCCAAATTTCATTGAATTATCTTCAAAATTGCGACCTGTAGTTTGATTAAAAGGTTTACAAGCCCTATTCGGGGGTTCAGTTGTATGGGGGCTAGATGAGAAAATGGACCGATGTTAACCATTTTCAATAGGCTTCGTCTCTGGGATAATAGAAGATCATGTGCCAAATTTCATTCAATTATCTTCAAAATTGCGACCTGTAGTTTGATTACAAGGTTTACAAGCCCTATTCGGGGGCTCAGTTGTATGGGGGCTAGGTGAAATAATGGACCGATATTAACCATTTTCAATAGGCTTCGTCCCTGGGACAATAGAAGATCACGTGCCAAATTTCATTCAATTATCTTCAAAATTGCGACCTGTAGTTTGATTACAAGGTTTACATGGACGGACGGACGGACAGACGGACGGACATAGCTAGATCGACTCAGAAAATGATTCTAAGCCGATTGGTATACTTTAAGGTGGGTATTGGACCAATATTATTGTGCGTTACAAACATCAGCACAAATCCAATATACCCTCCCCACTAAGTGGTGTAGGGTATAAAAATAGGGGGAGAGTGTTGTAATATATCTTTAGGACATAATTAATTTTGTATTATATATATAAGAGATTTTCTTTATGAAAAGATATATATGTTAATCAATATATCTACGAGATAAACATAATTCAGGTGTGTTATACAAAAAAATAAACATAAGTTGAGATATGATTTATTTAGGTGTGACGTTGATCACAATTGTAGGACCAGATGCAGACGTGCCTAGTGCGGAACCATTGGTGTTTAAGGTGTAGCGGTTTTGAGTTTGTAAGGATCGTTGCCGGTTATATTGTTGTTGTCGTTTACTATTTTGTTGAAGCTGGTTATTTCGTCGGTGCCGGCGACTGTTTGCTCTGAAAGTATGTAGGAGCGCACAGTGGGGCAGAATGGAAATTTTTTGGAAATAAATCTGGCATTTCTAAACGGCTGATCCGATCGGGATAAAATTTGGCGTGAGCCAAGGAGTATTCGAGTTTAAGTTTTGAAGATGAACCCTGCAGATGCCCCAGGGACGGCGCTGTGGCGGCTCAAAGTAGGGTACCTACGACATGTAAAATTTTTAAACTCGTGCCATTTTTTTGTTTTTCACCCAAATACAAAGATTTTTATATTTTGTGAAAGCGCTCGACGAGATCTTGAAAAAACATGCTTGGACATACTACTTATCTCTTATAATATCCGAGTTATAGGCATTTAAAAATTTAGTGATACAAAATTTACCATACCTTGGTCCGCCTTTTTTTGAATACCGGGCGTAATTTTGGACCAAATGGACTCAATTTTTTCTTGTTAGTTAGACAACAAAATTTCCAATAATATACAAAAAATTTCAGATCAATATTGTTTACAGATCCAAAAATATACGTTTTTTAATTTAAAAATTCAAAAAATTTTAGATTTTTGGCGTTTTTTTTGCCAAAAAATGTGTCTTAACTCTTTTATTAATAAAATAAAATTTTTATTAAGAACATATAACAATTTTATAGTTTTCTAAAAGGTATCTTTACGCAGAACGCTTTGGCGTAAAAAACTTGTCCTATTTTTTGAAAATGTTGCCACTGCGTCCTTCCGAATATGACCTATTTTTTATCAAAACTTCAAATTTGGGCCACATGTTCTAAAATCCCAAAGCTGGGATCAGAAAACTGAAAGCAGTTTTAGAAACCTCAATATGTTTTCTATTTACTCCAAAAGTATTTTCCCAGCCCTGAAAGAAATGTGGACCCTATGGGCAAAAAAGTAAAAAATCCCATTTTTGGGATTTTCATTCCTATTTTTGGGAATTGCGGGATGCCCATTGACCTTTTCAATTTTTTTTTTGCATATTCTTATTTGAAATGACAAATTTAACAAGCGTTGAAAATTTCATTGAGTTTTGTTCATAAATAAAGATTTTGTCATATATTACATATTTGTTTAATTTCTAAAACTATGATTTATATCAAATTTTAATAGGATCGCAGATAGCTACAACAATTTAGTCCATATTTATCCCTTAATATCATTTTTTAGTTAGATATGGAAATTCTCGACCCTTTACAAAAATTTCAAGCGAATATCTCAATTACATTCAAAAATATGTTCATTTAAACCTGTGTCCTTTAATTTCATCTTTTTCATATTTTAGTATTAAGTATGACAGAACATACATTTGGTGTTGAATAAAATATTTGGACAATTTTTAAAAATGATTTAGTTAATTATTTTATTATAATATTGTATATACAATAAAAAAAATTATAATTTTATTATGAGCCACGCACAACAACACCTAAATCACCCCACACAAATTACCTTTCCCGCCCACCGAAATATAAAACACAATTTAATACAATATCATCAGTTAGTATAATAGCTTTTTTTATTTGAACTGTTTATCTTAAACATAATACAATTAATTCTTACAACCTACTTATATAGTTAATTCCTAACACTACTTATTTTCTATAAAATAATCTGTCATATCGGTATACATATCCAGAAGGTAATATAAGTCCTTTAAATCTTCCTTGTTTTGAGAGTTTCATAACAAATCCATCTTTTTCGCATAGTTGAAAGAACAGGATCAGAAGATAGAAGTAAACTATTAAAAATATCTTCATTCTGTGATTGCCTGGAGCATTTTCTTGAGCTGAATAGTTGAACATGCTTAAAATCTCGATTCCTCGCTTCCTGGGCTTCTTCTGTTAACTCTCCAAGTGGAAGAATATTCGATTCAATTATTATTTAACCATGACACAATACTTTGTGTACTGTTGGTGTTAGTTCCCTCCATGGATACAGAGATACAAGTAATTTAGAAATTTCAGATGTGTATTCCCCAAATCGATTTTCATTAATTTTATGTTTACTATTCAGTGCCATTAAAATAGTTTTAACTCTTCGAAGCAACTCCTTGTCGATTCCAGTTATTTTTGAAGTAATTTCAAAATCACGAAAAAACCTTCTCGACGTATTACCGTCATTTGTACTACCGCAACTTGAAAGTGGTTTGTCGATGTTTAATCCCATCTGAACTTTAAATTCTTCTTGGATTATGCTTTTTTCCGCAGCTCTCAGTTCTTTCAATTCTTCATTATTTTTTGTTGATTTAGTAGGATAGTTTGTTTTTTTTTTTTCCTGGATCGCCTTGTATGATGGTAATATATTGTGTCCTTTTTCATGCAGAGCTTTCCTTAATATTTGGTACTTATTTCGACTGAGACCCAGTTCCAACATTAGCGCTATTGCTTCCTCTTCAGTAAAATTTGATTATGATGTTGGAGTTGGTATACTTTCCACAATTCGCTTAAGTCGTTTTGGTGATGCATTAGGAAAAATAGTTGCAATATGTACGACATCCATATGTTGGTTTTCCTTTTTCAGCATTTCGTTAAATGTATCAGCAATTTCCTCATTTGAGATTAAAAAAAGTTTTTGTGTGACCCTCTTTTTTTTTACCTTGAACATAAGTCTTCGTATGACTTGCAAGGCGCTCCTGTTGATGTGTTGTAAGTTGAGATTTCCGTAGTAGTTTCCATCCAACTACAAAATTTTAATCGAAATTTCTTTTGATTTCCATCCACAGACTTACTTTTTACATCAAAAAGTTTTAAAAGTTGTCAATTTTTGATATGCCTGTTTTGTCTACTTTTCTACTATATGTAGTTTTAATATAATTTGAAATGTCTTCAATTCTTTCTGGCCCTTTTGAAGATATACTCCATAAAACGGAACACAACTCTTCGTACTTTAATGTAATCTTCATTGTAGATTTATTAAATATGGTACTTAAAATCTGAGAAGTTTACTTATATACCAATTCTTGTCATTTCCGATACAGGTATTCCAAAGTAAAAAATTACGAATTGTCTACCTATTAACATTTAGGACTATATTACTATAACCTGTAATTCAGTCATTGATATTTCTTATTAGTGAATGAATCGAAATTATCATTACCTGTATATTTTTACCTACATGATCATAAACGAAACAGAACGAAATGATCTGTCGAAAAAATTTAGGTAAAAAATAGTTTTTTGAAAATTTAAGCATAATAGGACCTTTCAATTATAAGGATAAGCAAACAAATAGAAAATAGGTAAATATAAGATTTAAATATGTGCTGTCATACTTAATACTAAAATATGAAAAAGATGAAATTAAAGGACACAGGTTTAAATGAACATATTTTTGAATGTAATTGAGAATTTCCATATCTAACTAAAAAATGATATTAAGGGATAAATATGGACTAAATTGTTGTAGCTATCTGCGATCCTATTAAAATTTTGATATAAATCATAGTTTTAGAAATTAAACAAATATGTAATATATGACAAAATCTTTATTTATGAACAAAACTCAATAAAATTTTCAACGCTTGTTAAATTTGTCATTTCAAATAAGAATATGCAAAAAAAAAATTGAAAAGGTCAATGGGCATCCCGCAATTCCCAAAAATAGGAATGAAAATCCCAAAAATGGGATTTTTTACTTTTTTGCCCATAGGGTCCACATTTCTTTCAGGGCTGGGAAAATACTTTGGGATTTTAGAACATGTGGCCCAAAGTTGAAGTTTTGATAAAAAATAGGTCATATTCGGAAGGACGCAGTGGCAACATTTTCAAAAAATAGGACAAGTTTTTTACGCCAAAGCGTTCTGCGTAAAGATACCTTTTAGAAAACTATAAAATTGTTATATGTTCTTAATAAAAATTTTATTTTATTAATAAAAGAGTTAAGACACATTTTTGGCAAAAAAACGCCAAAAATCTAAAATTTTTTGAATTTTTTAAATTAAAAAACGTATATTTTTGGATCTGTAAACAATATTGATCTGAAATTTTTTGTATATTATTGGAAATTTTGTTGTCTAACTAACAAGAAAAAATTGAGTCCATTTGGTCCAAAATTACGCCCGGTATTCAAAAAAAGGCGGACCAAGGTATGGTAAATTTTGTATCACTAAATTTTTAAATGCCTATAACTCGGATATTATAAGAGATAAGTAGTATGTCCAAGCATGTTTTTTCAAGATCTCGTCGAGCGCTTTCACAAAATATAAAAATCTTTGTATTTGGGTGAAAAACAAAAAAATGGCACGAGTTTAAAAATTTTACATGTCGTAGGTACCCTACTTTGAGCCGCCACAGCGCCGTCCCTGGGGCATCTGCAGGGTTCATCTTCAAAACTTAAACTCGAATACTCCTTGGCTACGCTCACGCCAAATTTTATCCCGATCGGATCAGCCGTTTAGAAATGCCAGATTTATTTCCAAAAAATTTCCATTCTGCCCCACTGTGGAGCGTATGGTGTTCAGAAAGTCATTCTCGACATCTATCACGACAACGGCAATCCTTTACAAAATGCGAGTGATCAAGGCAATTGATACTATATCGGTACTTGCGAACAACATTCCAACGCTCTCGTATCGATAGTCGCTTAAACCTTAGGCATTTCCTTAAGGGATGATCCATGTTACAGTAGCGACATTCCTCATGTTTCCTGGTACGGACAACTAGGGCGTTTTCTCTGTGACTCGTAGGGACATCATTGTTGGAGTTACGGTTGATCCTTAAACGTCGGGGCATAGTAGTCATGGTTGCTGAAAAGGTAAATTATTTAGATTATTATGGGGGTAATAAAACTAATTTAACAATTGGAAGCGTTACCAGGCCATTAGATGTACGCACTTCGCAAACTCTAACTTTCGAGTCAGGTCCACAAATAACCTTTTCTATACGCCCTAGACGCCACTGATTTGGAGTTAAATTATCACGTCTAACTACAACCAAATCATTAACAGCGAAATCTCTTTGAGGGTACTGCCATTTAATCCGCTTATGTAGCTAATTTAAGTAATCTTCTTTCCATCTAAGTGCAAAATGGTGGTGCAGAACCTTAAGCTTTTGCCATCGATTTATATAGCTTAGGGATTGTTGGGAAGAGTCAGGTTCAGCGGGGCGCTAAGAGTGGAGCTCCAATGAGAAAATGGCCAGGCGTTAGAGCGTTAATATCTGAAGGATTTTCAGTCATTGGACTAAGGGGGCGCGAATTTAAACAGGCTTCGATTCGAATAAGCATGGTAGAAAACTCTTCGTACGTAAAAGTCTGGGTGTGAGTTACTTTTTTAAGGTGGGTCTTAAAACTCTTTACACCTGCTTCCCACAATCCACCCATATGTGGAGAACCAGGAGGTATGAATCGCCAGTCGATGGATTGAAGCAAATTGACTTAAGAGTCCCTGACGCACAAGGGAAAGAAAATTATCTCTGTCTCGAGCAAGAATATTGGCAGCTCCAACAAAAACAGTGCCACTACTTTATCAATTATAGAAGAGACTCTATTTGCTACAAATGTCTTCCAGTGACTCGGGGGTTTTTGCAGCCATGATAGAACTATAGTGGAGTTGGTCCACATATAGACACGATTACTTCCAATATCCAATTGCGATCGTATTGATTTGAACATTCTTGCCATTTATTCGGCACCACAAAGTTCTTTTCGGGAATGTGTTACGAACTTAACGGGTGCAACCTTTGTCTTGGCTGCCAAAAGATGCGTGTAAACTTGTCCCCTTGGACTTTCGGCCCGAAGATATAAAGTAGCCGCGTATGCTACTTCGGATGCATCACAGAATCCGTGCAATTCAATGGAAAATGATGGATCAAAGTTAATATAACGGGGTATTTGTATATGTTCTAAATTCGAATAATCGCCGAGGAATGCCTGCCACTGCGTTAAAGTAGATGGCGCAATTTCTTCGTCCCATGCAGTATTATCTTTCCAGATTTGTTGCATTATTATTTTTGCAACAATTATCTTAGGGGCAAGCCAACCGGCGGGATCAAAAAGTTTCGCTATTTGGGACAAGACAACTCTTTTAGTGAAAATATTTTCCGTTGAAAATTGAAAGGGTTTGAAGTAAAAACAATCATTTCCTGCATTCCATCACAGACCTAAAGTTTTTGATGTGCAGGAATCTGATAACTTTAAAAAATTGGAATCTAGAAGTAGTAGATAGGATTAGTTAGAGTAGGAGGATTTGTCTTATCTTGAGTGTTCTGAACACTATCTTGGGGTTGATTATTCTTTGATGTGTTCAATGTGCGGTGAAGTAGGGTGTGGTGTTTCTGCTTGCAATAAAGACAGACAAATTTGCTTAAACATTTTCTATAGTCGTGTGAACAGGCTAAGCAATTAAAGCAATGTTTCTGATTTCTGACTAAAGATGAGCGGTCTTCTACAGACATTTTTAAAAAGTTGAACATTTTTGAAGAGAGTGGAAATCGGAACAAAGGCAACATTTTGTCGGTTTATTAACTGATTTATTGGGTGCTACGTTGGTATGATAAGTATTAAACTTCTTAACATCACGAGAAGTGTGCGGCTTTTGAGGAGAATTATTCTTAACTGTAGTAGTATGAGGTTTGAAAGATCTAATATCCGCAAAGGACTCTAAAGTCTGATATCTAGAGGTTAGGAATTCGTTCATTTGCTTTCAAGTTGGTAGGCCATTAGTGAATCTGTGGTGTTGTTTCCATAAATCTAGTGTAACATCTGGAAGGCAAGTGGAACACAGATAAACAAAAATTACATCCCATTTAAACGTTTCTATATCGAGCATTGATAGATTGGTTATACAATCATTGATTGTACGCTGAAGAGTGTTTATTAGGGTGGGTCGAAAAAAAAGTTGAGTCAGTCACCCCCTACGATTAAAGATATGTTAATAACATTTCAAAAAATATAAAAAATATTTTTTGCCACGCCTAGAAATACCGCCCTTTTGGTTTTTTATATATAACGTCGCCATTTTAAGTCCGATCGTAACATATAATATATCAATTTTTATGGCTTGACTGTAGCTATATTTCACTCTTTAACAATTTTTTAACGACGTCATATTCTATGCGCGACTTCTGATATCTCGGATCCTTCCCCAAAATCTAAAATTGTGGCTACACTGTAATAAAGTACATTTGATTATATGAGCTATTTGCTTCCAAAATGCTCACTTTTATGCATAAACAGCTATTTTACAGGTATTTAAAACTACCTGTATAGTTCTAACTACAAACAATTAATTTGCTAGGGATATGGTCGAAAACTATTTTTTCAAATTAATTTACAATACAAAAATTTCATTCTGCCCCCTATCTTAACACAAGACAGATAATTTTGTTCAGCATTTAATTTTATTCATTTATAACAAAATCACGTAGGTACATAAAAACTAAACATTTTATTTTATAAAAATCGATGAAAAAGTAAGGAGTTTATAAAAATATTTCATGTATTTACCATACAATTACTTGCATGTTTCTCGTTTTTTTTTAACAATTTTCAAAAATGTTTATATTAATTTTTATAAAATGTAATAAATTTATTTAAAGATATATTAACTTTTCTTAAATAGTTATATATTTTAAAGAAGTTCTTGAAATAAAAACTAATAAAAAACAGGTAGGAAAGTATAGTCGGGCATGGCCGACTATATAATACCCTACACCATGAGTATATTTTTAAAATTTTTATTTTTCATAAAAAACTTTTATATTGAATTTTACCTTAATTCCAAAGTATTTAAGCAAGTTATTGATAAAAATCAAAATTTTCTAAATGAGGCTTTATATAGGAGTATAGGTCAAACATGGGCCGATCCTCATTAAATTTGGGAAAAGGATATATTTTTAAATAACAGTTAGTTTTGTTTTGTTTCATTGCGATACAAATGGTTACAAGTCAATTTTAGACGTCTAAGACATTTTTTGAAGGGGGGTTTGTATGGGGGCTAGGGTCAAATAAGGGCCGATCATTACGAAAATCTGCAGTGTCATTAATACTTATATAAAACTTATTTGTGTTAATTTTTAGAGAGATAATAGTATATTTGACGTAATTATGGCATGAAAAGCCCAAATCGGGAGGTTCGGTTGTATGGGGGCTAGGTGAGGGATTTATGTTCATATAGGAGTTAGATATGCAGAATTTCATCACAATGGTAATGTTTAAGAGGGAAAGAACGGCAATCCACAAATAACAGCTCCGATTTAATCCATCTTCAAACAACTTCGTCCTTTGGTAAAATGAAATATTTGAGCCTATTTTCATCAAATTATCTGGAAAATTGCGATTTGTGATTTTATAACAAGGTTTACATGGACTGACAGTAGGACGGATATAGCTAAACCACCATATTGCTGTAGGATATATGTAGTTAACTTTCTTTTATTTTGAAAGGAAGTAGGATCTGAAATGGTTTATAACTGAAAAAATAAAAAGGATTTCTGTTTTATATAGTTCATTAAAAAATTTTTTTCGACTGTTTTTCCTGGCAAATTAATTGTTTGTTGTGAGAACGGTTGATAAATACTTGAACATTTTTAAATATCTATAAAATAGTTGTTTATGCATAAAAGTGAGCATTTTAAAAGCTAATAGTTCATATAATTCAATGTACTTTATTCCAGTATAGGCACAATTTTTGGTTTTTTGGAAGGATCCGAGATATCAGAAGTCACGCATAGAATATGACGTCGAATTAAAAATTTTTCTAAGAGTGAATTATAGCTAAAGTCAAGCCATAAATATTGATATATGACATGTTACGATCGGACTTAAAATGGCGGCGTAATACATAAAAAACAAAAAAAGGCGGTATTTCTAGGCGTGGCAAAAAAATATTTTTTATATTTTTGGAAATGTTATTAACATATCTTTAATCCTAGGGGGTGACTGACACAACTTTTTGTCCATAGAGACCGACCCACTCTAGTGTTTATACTGTTTCCCATTTGCCCTTGAAAGACATTTGAGGTGTGCGTCATAGGCAACAAAGAATTTGTTTTGAACAGTCGTTAAGGATACATCAGAATCATCAGATTCAAGTTGACTTAAAAGAGAATCGTACACTGTTCGAAGAGAAGACCATAAGTGAGTAGTTTCATGTTTTTGCACCTCTAAGGTATGTATAGTGTGCTCATCCTGAGGAATTGCAGAAAAATAAGCGTAAAATTGAACCACACGGTCCGATGCTCTGATAAATGCGTTCAAATCAGACATAATGAACAAAATTATGAAGAACAAACAAAAACAGAGCAAAATGAGTGTTCTTTAAAGTGCAAACGACACTGATCGTAAAGCTTAAACTAGATCACTAATCCAAAAGAAACAAAATAGGGTGAAAAGCCCACCGTACTACAAACAAAAATGCAAAATTTTACCTAATTGGTCGTTGAGTTATCTAAGGTAGCAAAAATAAAGTTCAACGTAAATAATTTTATTACTCAGTTAAGTATGGTTTAACTTGCTGTTAAACTCGGAACAAATTTAGGCGGAAAATAAGCGACGATTGTGTTTTTCAGTAATGGAGTTAAGAGCAGTTAACTTTGTTAGTATTGACAACTTTTCCATCAAAAAACATAAATAATAAACAACAAATCAAAAAATTACTAGTAACTTAAAAAATACGTTTTCTTATTCCGTTTCATTATTTTAATTGTTTTTCCTCAATGTGTATTGACGCTGATAACTTAGGTTTAACTGACCAATAATACACGGTTAAACTAAGATAACTGAAATACACACAACTACGATTAAGCTAGGTTTAAACAAGACATGTAGACTATCATGATCAATAAAACTCTCCGTAAAAGAATTTAGCAAAGAATAAAGCTTATGAAATACAAATGTAAATAAACTTTAAACAGGGATCGTAATTCAATAATTTAAAAAAAAATTTAATATTCTTGTTAATAAAGCATATATTTCGTAAAAAAAAGATATCAAGATGTTTCGGTATTGAAAATAAAATTTTTCTCTTATTTTTTGTTTAAATCAAAAAACAAATTCTTCGTTTGTGACATTTATCAGTAAAGTTTGAAATTATTCTTGATATTTATTGTTATCGAAAAAATTTTTTTTAATATAAAAATTATTTTAATCCTTTTTTTTAATTCAGGAAGAAAACAAATTAAATGTTCATTTAGACTTTCAAAACTTCAAATTGTTAGATTATTATTAACATTTAATTTTTTGATGTAGATTGGAGTCTGATATTGACTGATTATTTCATCTCACAAATACTCTTGATTGATTTATTTACTTTATTAAATTTGCTCTTTCTTTATTAAACAAGAACAAACTAACAGCACTCTTTTAAATTTGTTGCAATGGACAATTAAATTCTGAGTAAATGTATGACACTTAAAGTTTTTCTTCACTTCTCTCTTTCTCTCTACGCCACAGTGGGGCAGAATGGAAATTTTTTGGAAATAAATCTGGCATTTCTAAACGGCTGATCCGATCGGGATAAAATTTGGCGTGAGCGAAGCCAAGGAGTATTCGAGTTTAAGTTTTGAAGATGAACCCTGCAGATGCCCCAGGGACGGCGCTGTGGCGGCTCAAAGTAGGGTACCTACGACATGTAAAATTTTTAAACTCGTGCCATTTTTTTGTTTTTCACCCAAATACAAAGATTTTTATATTTTGTGAAAGCGCTCGACGAGATCTTGAAAAAACATGCTTGGACTAACTACTTATCTCTTACAATATCCGAGTTATAGGCATTTAAAAATTTAGTGATACAAAATTTACCATACCTTGGTCCGCCTTTTTTTGAATACCGGGCGTAATTTTGGACCAAATGGACTCAATTTTTTCTTGTTAGTTAGACAACAAAATTTCCAATAATATACAAAAAATTTCAGATCAATATCGTTTACAGATCCAAAAATATACGTTTTTTAATTTAAAAATTCAAAAAATTTTAGATTTTTGGCGTTTTTTTGCCAAAAATGTGTCTTAACTCTTTTATTAATAAAATAAAATTTTTATTAAGAACATATAACAATTTTATAGTTTTCTAAAAGGTATCTTTACGCAGAACGCTTTGGCGTAAAAAACTTGTCCTATTTTTTGAAAATGTTGCCACTGCGTCCTTCCGAATATGACCTATCTTTTATCAAAACTTCAATTTTGGGCGACATGTTCTAAAATCCCAAAGCTGGGATCAGAAAACTGAAAGCAGTTTTAGAAACCTCAATATGTTTTCTATTTACTCCAAAAGTATTTTCCCAGCCCTGAAAGAAATGTGGACCCTATGGGCAAAAAAGTAAAAAATCCCATTTTTGGGATTTTCATTCCTATTTTTGGGAATTGCGGGATGCCCTTTGACCTTTTCAATTTTTTTTTTGCATATTCTTATTTGAAATGACAAATTTAACAAGCGTTGAAAATTTCATTGAGTTTTGTTCATAAATAAAGATTTTGTCATATATTACATATTTGTTTAATTTCTAAAACTATGATTTATATCAAAATTTTAATAGGATCGCAGATAGCTACAACAATTTAGTCCATATTTATCCCTTAATATCATTTTTTAGTTAGATATGAAAATTCTCGACCCTTTACAAAAAATTTCAAGCTAATATCTCAATTACATTCAAAAATATGTTCATTTAAACCTGTGTCCTTTAATTTCATCTTTTTCATATTTTAGTATTAAGTATGACAGCACATATTTAAATCTTATATTTACCTATTTTCTATTTGTTTGCTTATCCTTATAATTGAAAGGTCCTATTATGCTTGAATTTTCAAATATTTATAACCATTTTTTACCTAAATTTTTTCGACAGATCATTTCGTTCTGTTTCGTTTATGATCATGTAGGTAAAAATATACAGGTAATGATAATTTCGATTCATTCACTAATAAGAAATATCAATGACTGAATTACAGGTTATAGTAATATAGTCCTAAATGTTAATAGGTAGACAATTCGTAATTTTTTACTTTGGAATAGCTGTATCGGAAATGACAAGAATTGGTATATAAGTAAACTTCTCAGATTTTAAGTACCATATTTAATAAATCTACAATGAAGATTACATTAAAGTACGAAGAGTTGTGTTCCGTTTTATGGAGTATATCTTCAAAAGGGCCAGAAAGAATTGAAGACATTTCAAATTATATAAAAACTACATATAGTAGAAAAGTAGACAAAACAGGCATATCAAAAATTGAAAACTTTTTAAAACTTTTTGATGTAAAAAGTAAGTCTGTGGATGGAAATCAAAAGAAATTTCGATTAAAATTTTGTAGTTGGATGGAAACTACTACGGAAATCTCAACTTACAACACATCAACAGGAGCGCCTTGCAAGTCATACGAAGACTTATGTTCAAGGTAAAAAAAAAAGAGGGTCACACAAAAACTTTTTTCAATCTCAAATGAGGAAATTGCTGATACATTTAACGAAATGCTGAAAAAGGAAAACCAACATATGGATGTCGTACATATTGCAACTATTCTTCCTAATGCATCACCAAAACGACTTAAGCGAATTGTGGAAAGTATACCAACTCCAACATCATAATCAAATTTTACTGAAGAGGAAGCAATAGCGCTTATATTGGAACTGGGTCTCAGTCGAAATAAGTACCAAATATTAAGGAAAGCTCTGCATGAAAAAGGACACAATATATTACCATCATACAAGGCGATCCAGGAAAAAAAAAAACAAACTATCCTACTAAATCAACAAAAAATAATGAAGAATTGAAAGAACTGAGAGCTGCGGAAAAAAGCATAATCCAAGAAGAATTTAAAGTTCAGATGGGATTAAACATCGACAAACCACTTTCAAGTTGCGGTAGTACAAATGACGGTAATACGTCGAGAAGGTTTTTTCGTGATTTTGAAATTACTTCAAAAATAACTGGAATCGACAAGGAGTTGCTTCGAAGAGTTAAAACTATTTTAATGGCACTGAATAGTAAACATAAAATTAATGAAAATCGATTTGGGGAATACACATCTGAAATTTCTAAATTACTTTTATCTCTGTATCCATGGAGGGAACTAACATCAACAGTACACAAAGTATTGTGTCATGGTCAAATAATAATTGAATCGAATATTCTTCCACTTGGAGAGTTAACAGAAGAAGCCCAGGAAGCGAGGAATCGAGATTTTAAGCATGTTCAACTATTCAGCTCAAGAAAATGCTCCAGGCAATCACAGAATGAAGATATTTTTAATAGTTTACTTCTATCTTCTGATCCTGTTCTTTCAACTATGCGAAAAAGATGGATTTGTTATGAAACTCTATCATCTCAAAACAAGGAAGATTTAAAGGACTTATATTACCTTCTGGATATGTATACCGATATGACAGATTATTTTATAGAAAATAAGTAGTGTTAGGAATTAACTATATAAGTAGGTTGTAAGAATTAATTGTATTATGTTTAAGATAAACAGTTCAAATAAAAAAAGCTATTATACTAACTGATGATATTGTATTAAATTGTGTTTTATATTTCGGTGGGCGGGAAAGGTAATTTGTGTGGGGTGATTTAGGTGTTGTTGTGCGTGGCTCATAATAAAATTATAATTTTTTTATTTTATATACAATATTATAATAAAATAATTAACTAAATAATTTTTAAAAATTGTCCAAATATTTTATTCAACACCAAATGTATGTTCTGTCATACTTAATACTAAAATATGAAAAAGATGAAATTAAAGGACACAGGTTTAAATGAACATATTTTTGAATGTAATTGAGATATTGGCTTGAAATTTTTTGTAAAGGGTCGAGAATTTCCATATCTAACTAAAAAATGATATTAAGGGATAAATATGGACTAAATTGTTGTAGCTATCTGCGATCCTATTAAAATTTTGATATAAATCATAGTTTTAGAAATTAAACAAATATGTAAAATATGACAAAATCTTTATTTATGAACAAAACTCAATGAAATTTTCAACGCTTGTTAAATTTGTCATTTCAAATAAGAATATGCAAAAAAAAAAATTGAAAAGGTCAAAGGGCATCCCGCAATTCCCAAAAATAGGAATGAAAATCCCAAAAATGAGATTTTTTACTTTTTTGCCCATAGGGTCCACATTTCTTTCAGGGCTGGGAAAATACTTTTGGAGTAAATAGAAAACATATTGAGGTTTCCAAAACTGCTTTCAGGTTTCTGATCCCAGCTTTGGGATTTTAGAACATGTCGCCCAAAGTTGAAGTTTTGATAAAAAATAGGTCATATTCGGAAGGACGCAGTGGCAACATTTTCAAAAAATAGGACAAGTTTTTTACGCCAAAGCGTTCTGCGTAAAGATACCTTTTAGAAAACTATAAAATTGTTATATGTTCTTAATAAAAATTTTATTTTATTAATAAAAGAGTTAAGACACATTTTTGGCAAAAAAATGCCAAAAATCTAAAATTTTTTGAATTTTTAAATTAAAAAACGTATATTTTTGGATCTGTAAACAATATTGATCTGAAATTTTTTGTATATTATTGGAAATTTTGTTGTCTAACTAACAAGAAAAAATTGAGTCCATTTGGTCCAAAATTACGCCCGGTATTCAAAAAAAGGCGGACCAAGGTATGGTAAATTTTGTATCACTAAATTTTTATATGCCTATAACTCGGATATTATAAGAGATAAGTAGTATGTCCAAGCATGTTTTTTCAAGATCTCGTCGAGCGCTTTCACAAAATATAAAAATCTTTGTATTTGGGTGAAAAACAAAAAAATGGCACGAGTTTAAAAATTTTACATGTCGTAGGTACCCTACTTTGAGCCGCCACAGCGCCGTCCCTGGGGCATCTGCAGGGTTCATCTTCAAAACTTAAACTCGAATACTCCTTGGCTACGCTCACACAAAATTTTATCCCGATCGGATCAGCCGTTTAGAAATGCCAGATTTATTTCCAAAAAATTTCCATTCTGCCCCACTGTGCTACGGTATGACACTTTTAAATTTACTTTTCACTTTATAGGATTGTATCTGAAATGTTTAGCAACTTTCAGAAGAAATGTTGCAATACTAAGATTGGATTTTACTCTGTTAAATATTAAAATATTTATATGTTAATTTCTAAGTGGATCTCGTTATATTTAAACAAGGGATTTTTTATCGGCGAAGAAAATATAACTGTTTGCCAAGTGTGTACATAGATGACCAAATAAATATTCATGTACATACATATTTAAATCTTCCTTCTTGTTGTTGTTTTTTATACCCTACACCACTTAGTGGGGAGGGTATATTGGATTTGTGCTGATGTTTGTAACGCACAATAATATTGGTCCTATACCTTAAAGTATACCAATCGGCTTAGAATCATTTTCTGAGTCGATCTAGCTATGCCCGTCCGTCTGTCCGTCCATGTAAACCTTGTAATCAAACTACAGGTCGCAATTTTGAAGATAATTGAATGAAATTTGGCACGTGATCTTCTATTGTCCCAGGGACGAAGCCTATTGAAAATGGTTAATATCGGTCCATTATTTCACCTAGCCCCCATACAACTGAGACCCCGAATAGGGCTTGTAAACCTTGTAATCAAACTACAGGTCGCAATTTTGAAGATAATTGAATAAAATTTGGCACATGATCTTCTATTATCCCAGAGACGAAGCCTATTGAAAATGGTTAACATCGGTCTATTTTCTCATCTAGCCCCCATACAATTGAACCCCCGAATAGGGCTTGTAAACCTTTTAATCAAACTACAGGTAGCAATTTTGAAGATAATTCAATGAAATTTGGCACATGATCTTCTATTGTCCCAGAGACGAAGTCTATTGAAAATGGTTAACATCGGTCAATTTTCTCATCTAGCCCCCATACAACTGATCCCCCGAATAGGGCTTGTAAACCTTTAATTCAAACTACAGGTCGCAATTTTGAAGATAATTCAATGAAATTTGGCAGAAGATCTTCTATGGTACAGGAGACGAAGCTTATTGAAAATGATTAACATCGGTCCATTATTTCACCTAGACCCCATACAACTGAACCCGACGAATAGGGATTTTAAGTTTATAATTATGTTTAATATAATCGTACCTCGACAAAAAGCTGCAAAACCAATTTCTATACTAGCCTTGATGACTCTCATGAATTTTATAATTATAGGGTCTCACTTGACCATAGCCCCTATACAAATCCCCCTTCAAAATTTGACTTAAATGCCCACAATTTTATTCAAAAATAAATGGCTTAAGTATAATTCAAGGCAAGGTGCAATTCAACTTAAATGCTTTATTATAAAAACTAAATCACATTTTATATTTGTAACAGGTGTAGGGTATTATATGGTCGGCCTCGCCCGACTATAATTTCTTGCTTGTTTTATATTGTTTTAAATGACCTTTTTTTTCTTTTAACAAAATTTTTTCTTGCATACCTTTTTATACCCTACACCACTTTAGTGGGGAGGGTATATTGGGTTTGTGCTGATGTTTGTATCGCACAATAATATAGATGCTATACCCACCTTAAAGTATACCAATCGGCTCAGAATCATTTTCTGAGTCGATTTAGCTATGTCCGTCCGTCTGTACGTCCGTCCATGTAAACCTTGTAATCAAACTATAGGTCGCAATTTTGAAGATAATTCAATGAAATTTGGTACATGATCTTCTATTGTCCCAGGGACGAAACCTATTGAAAATGGTTAAGATCGTTCCATTATTTCGCCTAGCCCCCATACAACTGAACCCCCCAATAGGGCTTGTAAACCTTGTAATCAAACTACAAGTCGCAATTTTGGAAATAATTCAATGAAATTTGGCACATGATCTTTTATGGTACCGTAGATGAAGCATATTGAAAATGGTTAATATCGGTCCATTATTTCACCTAGCCCGCATACAACTGAACACCCGAATAGAGCTTTTAAACTTTGTAATCAAACTACAGGTCGCAATTTTGGAGATAATTCAATGAAATTTGGCACATGATCTTTTCTGGTACCGTAGATGAAGCCTGTTGAAAATGGTTTACATCGGTCCATTATTTCACCTAGACCTCATACAACTGAACCCGCCGAATAGGGCTTTTAAGCATAGCTGTAAAATTTCGATTAAGATTAATAATCAATTAAATTATTTTTCAAAATTAATCGTAGTGATTATTAATTTCCCTGGTAGAAAATTTGTGATTATTAATTGATTACGATTAAAATTAATCTAAAAATAATCAGGGATTAATTTAAATTAATGAAAATATTCAAAATTAATCAAAAATTAATTCGATTATTTTCAAGGATTAATTTTGATTATTTTCATTATATTTAGTAAAGTATACCTATTTTTTCAGTATGGAAAACAGTTTATTCAAACAATAAATTTATTTCGACCTCGTTTGAAGTGTGACAAAAGAGCGACCAAAAGCCAATGAAATAAACATTTCAATAAACAATGGAACAAAACATTTATTTTAATTCAACAATAAAAATACATATTCGCAAACATATGTATAATATACATTGTATATACATTAATGTTTTCAAAATTAAACGAAATAATAAAAAATAAACCGTTTTCTAAAAATATTCATAATTGGCTTTCATTAGAACTAACTTTTCAAAAGAAAAATCAGATAAAGATTTTCGTCTTGGGTTATTTACAATACCGGCAAAAGAAAATAACCGTTCAACTGGCGCCGAAGACGTTAAGGGAGTATTAAAATAAATAAATGCTTCTTTAAGTAAATCGTATTTTTCCCAAATCTTATCACCATTGGAGTTATCATTTAAATAACTGTAGAATTGATGTTTCATTGTACATCGTCTGTCAGATTTAACATGTTCTTGTTGACTATTACTTGTGTCAATTTCGTCATCTGCAAAGTAGAAAATATTTTCAATAAAAAAATTTTAATTTAAACTTAAATTAGCTCACTTTCGTTACTAAAATCAAAATAGTCAGGCAAAGTAGACAAACTACTTTTAACATCAAAATTAAATTTATTGCAATTTTTGTCAAAAGAATTGTATAGTGTATCTAACACTGTTCTTGTTATGTTCTCCACAGTCAAAGTTTCTATTTCAGGATAAAGGTTTTGCAATACCTGAATCCATTTCATTTTGAAACTCGGAGTTAAAACCGTTGCGGCTAATGCAATATTTGCCTCAGGCTGTAATGTAAAAAAGGGTTGAAACCTTTGCTTCAAACGCGTCTCTATTTTTAAAATTATGGTTGAGACTTGCTGCAACTCTTGGGTTCTGCTTAATTTACGCAGTCTATTGCTCAAACTCACAAGCGTTGGTATTAAAAAACCTGTTTTCAATAATATTAGTAAGTATATTCATATTCAGAAGAACACACACATATGTATTTTTACCATAATTCATGTATTTTTCTCCTTGGAGAAAGTCTAGCGCCTTAGCAATTGGTTCCATAATCATCCTGTACATGTCCAGATATTGAAAATCACGTGGGAAAAAGGTGGCAATGTTAGCTTTTCACACAAATCATTTATTTTGCCTTTGTGACCAAGTAATTTATTAGCCGAATCGTATAAAGAGTTCCACCGGGTAACAACGGGCAATATGAGTGACGATCCCAAGTGTTTCACAATTACTTCAGAACATTTTGGCCACTTGCATTTCTTCCACAAGTTGTTGCATTTATCAAAGGTCTGAAAGTAACATGCATGTATATGAAACTTTCACTGTAGATAACTAAAACAAACATTTAGTATAATTATCGAAATATTTTTACCATTTTATGCTGTATATACAGTGGTTGCTCAGTTTTAAGTATTGTACTGTAGTCTGTTGAAGCAAGCAAATTTAGGGTATGGCTGCAACATCTTTGATGAGTAGGTAACCATCTCTCATTTTCAAAGTAAGGGATTTCTTCATTATTTTGGTCTTCGAAAATGTTATTCCCTACGCCATAATCTCGAAATGCTTTTACGAAATTGGAACCATTGTCCGTTATCGTCGTTACTATATTTAAATTATTTAAACCAAAAATGGAGTTTATTTCTGTTATCATCTGAGAAATGTTTTCAGCAGAGTGTGTTCCGAAAATTCTTTTACACGCCAAGGCAGCAGATTTACGTTCTAATTTGTCTGTAATCCAATGACACGTGTAACCAATAAAACTTTTATGGTTTCCAGACCAAATATCTGGTACAGAAAAATGTAGCCGTGGACATATTATCTTTTATATTTTGAGATATGGTGGTATATTTTTCATCCAATTTTTTATTCGCTGTTGGCCTACTCATAACTTTCATTCCGGTATATTCAAAAAGGTCAATGAAAGATTTCTTTTCCAGAATGGAAACAGGCAATGCCGAATCAATTATTGCGTGCAACAGTTTATTATCAAACGTAGTTTGTACATTAGCGCTAAGTGCACTACCTGCTTTATAACTTTTATATTTATTATAAATCTCAGTATGCTTCATTCGCAAATGGGTAATGAAATTAGAAGTCACTTCCCCGGTTCCTTTAATTTGTCGATGGCATGTAACACACTTAGCAGAAGTTGTTGTATCTGAAATCTGAAAATTAATATTTAGCGGACGATTCAACGTAGTTAATTTCACTGTAGTAAAAAAGGACACACTTTTTTTATTTCCATATAAAACTCATCTTTAAAAATAATTTTTTTACATCGGATTGCGAATCTCGAACACAAACATTTTTAAGTTCAAGATTGGATTCTTCAACTGATGTTCTCTTCCTTTTGTTTAAAGAGGGTTGAAAATCGGGATCCTCCAAGCTGTCATCGCTGGAAAAATCGTTTTCAAATTCCGACATTTTAAACTAAAACACAAATGTTATATCCTCAGCAATTACTTGCAATACTTAAATATTATTTTTAATACTTCACCAATATGTAAATGTAGTATGTAATATTATTTTTAATACTTTACCAATATGTAAATGTTATGCGCGTAAAACACAATATATATCTTTCAATTTTAAAAATTCAAGCTTTTGGTATCTATGTATATTATTAGACATTTTTTTTTAATTCAAAAAAAACTTGATAAATTTATCAGTGTTTATTGTTTTCAATAATACGCTCATTTACTTTAATATTGTAATATCTTTAATAACCTGTAATATAGTAATAATAGGGATACTTTACTAAATATTATGAAAATAATCAAAATTAATCCTTGGAAATAATCGAATTAATTTTTGATTAATTTTGATTATTTTTGATTATTTTCATTAATTTAAATTAATCCTTGATTATTTTTAGATTATTTTTAATCGTAATCAATAATTAATTAAAAAAATTGAAAATAATCGTTAATTAATCATTAATTTTACCTTTTTAATAAAAATAATCTAATTAATAATGATTACGATTATTAATCATTATTTTACAGCTATGCTTTTAAGTTCATAATTATGTTTAATATACGCATATCTCGACAAAAAGCTGCAAAAACCAAGTTCTATACAAGATTTGATGACCCTCACGAATTCCATAATAATAGGTCCTCATATGACCCTAGCCCCTATGAAAAGCCCCCATCAAAATTTCACTTAAATGTCCACAAGTTTATTCAACAATAAACGGCTTAAGTATGTATATCTGAGGCAAGGTACAATTCAATTTAAATGCTTTATTATGGCCAATAAATCACATTATATTTTTGACAAAGGTGTAGGGTATTATATGGTCGGCCTCGCCCGACTATAATTTCTTACTTGTTTAAGTTTTTTACTTGAATATCTATATAATTACTTGCTGTTTAAACGTTTTTTTTTTATCTTCTTTTGGAGTTTTACTAATAATTTCTTTGGGGATTCACTTGTTGGTTTTCAGAATGCTCCAGATCCAATGGGAATCAGTACCATATATTTTTATCACAATTAAGGTGTCTGCAAATATACATATTTTACGCAATATAATTTTTCAAATCCGGCTCGTACGGACCAAAAATGGTTAGGGTGTGGATTGAAAAATAGTTATATTGTATAAACAAGTAAGAAATTATAGTCGGGCGAGGCCGACCATATAATACCCTACACCTTTGTCAAAAATATAATGTTTTTTAGTTGCCATAATAAAGCATTTAAGTTGAATTGTACCTTGCCTTAGATATACACACTTAAGCCGTTTATTGTTGAATAAAATTGTGGAGAATTAAGTGAAATTTTGATGGGGGCTTTTCATAGGGGCTAGGGTCATATGAGAACCTATTATTATGGAATTCGTGGGGGTCATCAAGTCTTGTATACAACTTGGTTATTGCAGCTTTTTGTCGAGATATGAGTATATTAAACATAATTATGAACTTAAAAGCCCTATTCGGCGGGTTCAGTTGTATGGGGGCTAGGTGAAATAATGGACCGATGTAAACCATTTTCAACAGGCTTCATCTACGGTACCATAAAAGATCATGTGCCAAATTTCATTGAAGTATCTCCAAAATTACGACCTGTAGTTTGATTACAAGTTTTAAAAGCCCTATTCGAGGGGTTCAGTTGTATGGGAGCTAGGTGAAATAATGGACCGATGGTAACCATTTTCAATAGGCTTCGTCTACGGTACCATAAAAGATCATGTGCCAAATTTCATTGAAGTATCTCCAAAATTGCGACCTGTAGTTTGATTACATGTTTTAAAAGCCCTATTCGGGGGTTCAGTTGTATGGGAGCTAGGTGAAATAATGGACCG
Source organism: Lucilia sericata (assembly GCF_015586225.1). Taxonomy (NCBI): domain Eukaryota; kingdom Metazoa; phylum Arthropoda; class Insecta; order Diptera; family Calliphoridae; genus Lucilia; species Lucilia sericata. Next base: position 139,731 of record NW_023995016.1, read on the forward strand.
ATGGTAACCATTTTCAATAGGCTTCGTCTACGGTACCATAAAAGATCATGTGCCAAATTTCATTGAAGTATCTCCAAAATTACGACCTGTAGTTTGATTACAAGTTTTAAAAGCCCTATTCGAGGGGTTCAGTTGTATGGGGGCTAGGTGAAATAGTAGACCGATGTTAACCATTTTCAATAGGCTGCGTCTACGATACCATAAAATATCACGTACCAAATTTCATTGAATTATCTTCAAAATTGCGACCTGTAGTTTGATTACAAAGATTACAAGCCCTATTGGGGGGTTCAGTTGTATGGGGGCTTGGTGAAATAATGGACCGATCTTAACTATTTTCAATAGGCTTCGTCCCTGGGACAATAGAAGATCATGTACCAAATTTCATTGAATTATCTTCAAAATTGCGAGCTAACTCAGAAAATAATTCTGAGCCGATTGGTATACTTTAAGGTGGGTATAGGACCAATATTATTGTGCGTTACAAACATCAGCACAAACCCAAAGTGGTGTAGGGTATAAATATCACCAAAGACAAACAAAAACAAGTTAGAGTGCTATATTCGGCTGAGCCGAATCTTAAATACCCTCCACCAGCTACTTTTATATTAATACTTTTCTAATTGATCAAATATTTGTAGAAATAAGTCTTCTCATGTCTTAAATAGAAAAATCCAAAGATTTAAACAGCTTAGATCTATTACAATTCCAAGATTTATTGAACATTACAAACGCCATTTTCTTTAATATTTTAATAGCGCTTAGCAATATTTAATAATTTGCATGTATGCATGTGTGTGAAAGATTTAAGAATTTTCAAAATACATACATATATATAATTTTGTTCTACACAAATTGATAATGCAAATAGTTCAATAAGGTTAAAGCGCTTTTAGGGGCAGTTCCTAGTATGGGAGATAAGATCAATTATAGACCGATCGTAAAAAATTCTTTAAGTAAAATTTCTGTACATAAAAGCTATATTTCAGTCAAACTTTGTATCTATATCGTAATTTAGTATAGCTTTATTTGGTAATGAGTAATGTGCGTTTAGGAGATTTTCGTAAAAGGATCTTGTATGGGAGCTATGACCAATTATGTATATAAAGACAAAATTTCAAAATTCTGTATCTATATAATTATTTGGTAATTAATATTGTGCATTTAAGTGATTTTCTGGAGGGGACCGATCGTAAAACAATTTTATAGTGTAATTTATGTATATAAGCGCAATATTTTTGCTAAATGTATGGATATCAAGATTTGGTAATGAGTTATGTTTTTTTAAGTGATTTTCGGGAGGGAACATTGTAAAAATAGTATTTATTTATATCATTATTTGGTAATGAACTATGTGCCTTTAAGTGTTTTTCTGAAAGGGACCTTGTATAGCTGCTATGATCAATTATGAACCGATAGGAAACAATTTCACAGTAATATTTCTCTGTATATGAGCAATACTTCTGCCAAACTTTATATGGATATCTCTATTTAGTAATGAGTTATGCGCGTTTAAGTGATTTTCGGGAGGGGACCTTGTATGAGAGCTATGACCAATTATGGACCGATCGGAAATAACTTTCACAGTAATATTTCTATGCATATGGGCAATACTTATACCAAATTTTATATGGATATCTTAAATTAGTAATGAGTTATGCGCGTTTAAGTGATTTTCGGAAGGGGACCTTGTATGGGAGCTATGACCAATTATGGACCGATCGTAAAAAACTTTCACAGTAATATTTCTGTGCGTATGAGTAGTACCTATACCAAATTTTGTATGGATATCTTAATTTAGTAATGAGTTATGCGCGTTTAAGTGATTTTCGGGAGGGGACCTTGTATGGGAGCTATGTCCAATTATGGGCCGATCCAGAAAATTTTTTCTCTGAATGATTTCTATTGACATAAGATTTTAATTTGTGAAATTTTGTGAAGATATCTGCATTCTGACGGAAGTTATTAACAAAAAACCCATTTTCCGGGAATATGTACTTTTGTATGGGAGGTATATGAAATTGTTGACCGATTCTAACAATTTTCAGCAGGGATCAAGCTCTTATGTAGAAACGAACGTGTGGTGATTTTCATGGAATTACCTTGCATAGTTTTCGAGAAACTTATATAAGAATGTGTAAAAAATGCTTATTTTTTTCGAGGTTGTTTCAAATTTTGATTCATAACTTTTCCCGCGTTAAACCGATTCTGCTCATTTTCAATACCAAACTGCCTAGGACAATAATAAATATTTTGTGTGAAGTTCGTTCATTTCTGTTGCTTCGTGTTAACGTGAGAATGTTTTATACAGACAGACAGACGGACGGACGGACAGACGGACATAGCTAAATCGACTCAGAATTTCATAAGGTCCAAGAATATATATACTTTGTTGGGTCTCAGATGAATATTTCTTGGTGTTACACACGGAATGACAAAGTTATATATACCCTCTATCACCATTGATGGTGGTGGAGGGTATAAAAATAGGAGTTTTATTTTTAATAATTTAATATTTTATTCCGACGGGGTTTACCTCTTTCATCAGGGTTTTTAATCACACTAAACTAGGTTTATAATAATTATAAGTAATAAGCTCAGATAATCATTAAGAGAGATTATGAAAATAAATGTTCTAATTTAACATAAACAGCTCCCATGTTAAATATTAAAATATTTATATGTTAATTTCTAAGTGGATCTCGTTTCATTTAAACAAGGGATTTTTTATCGGCGAAGAAAATATAACTGTTTGCCAAGTGTGTACATAGATGACCAAATAAATATTAATGTACATACATATTTAAATCTTCCTTCTTGTTGTTGTTTTTTTTATATTGTTTTAAATAACCTTTTTTTCTTTTAACAAAATTTTTTCTTACATACCTTTTTTAAGTTTTTTAGTTGAATATCTATTTAATTACTTGCTGTTTAAACGTTTTTTTAACTTCTTTTGAAGTTTTACTAAGAATTTCTTTGGGGATTCACTTGTTGGTTTTCAGAATGCTCCAGATCCAAAGGGAATCACTACCATATATTTTTATCACAATTATGGTGTCTGCAAATATAAATATTTTACGCAATATAATTTTTCAAATCCGGCTCGTACGGACCAAAAATTGTTAGGGTGTGGATTGAAAAATAATTATATTGTATAAAATATCACCAAAGACAAACAATAAAAATTAGGAGTTTTATTTTTAATAATTCAATATTTTATTCCGACGTATGTATCACTCTACGAAATTGTTCTGGAGAGGCCCGTAATTGGTCGTAGCTCCTATATGAAGTCAAGTTATCTAAAAATTAGATGTTAAATGGGTTTTAATAAAAAGTAGCTTGCTGGTGGAGGGTATTTAAGATTCGGCATAGCCGAATATATCACACTAACTTGTTAACTTCTGAGGTTAGACCTAAATTATATGTAAATAATTTTATTAGTAATGTAGTGAAAATGTAAAAAAAGAGTTTCATATATATTTATTATACTTAGGTTTTGAAGATGTAATGTATCGTACTGTTCATTCCACAACATTCATTATAACAGATTTCATGAAAATCGGCTCAGTAGTTTTTTGTATGCCTGAACGTTAAATTGGTTTAATAATTATTTTACAAAAAGTTGGTGTAAAAAGGGACGTGGCGTCCGATCCAGATCCTAATTTCGGTATACCAAATTTCATGTAAATCGGTTCAGTAGTTTTCTGTAAGTCTCGAAAGAAAATTTGGTATAACAATTATATAGAAAAAAGTGAGCATAAGAAGAATCGCGACGTCAAATCTAGATTTTATATAGCCTATTGTTCCACTTTAGAATAGAACTGTTAGTGTTCTAAATTTCATGAAAATCGGTTCAGCAGTTTGTCCGTGAAAGCGTAACAAACAGAATTTCTCTTTCATATAATTATAGGATAAGATATAGGTAAGGAGTTTTATAAAAGTGGGCGTTAAATGGGGCGTGGCATCCGATCAAGATCCTATATATAGTCTATTGTTCCACTTGGGGTTAGACCTATTAGCTGCCCACATTTCATGTAAATCGGTTCAGTAATTTTGTCGTGAAAGCGTAACAAACAAACACACAAACAAACAGTCTGTTTTATATATATACTAGCTGCGCGTACCCGGCGTTGCCCGGGTTTCTTCCAAAATAAAGATAATATTATTCTGTCTGTAATGACTATACTTTTTTTAATAGATATCAAAATTTAGCCTATAACGATAAAATAGTTATTATATTTTTCTGCATTTTGTTTAATACTTAAAGTCAGTTTCGGGACAAAAATGTCCCTTAAAAATTTTCAAATTGAAAATGAGCTTTAATTAGGAAATTTTAACTAATTTGTGGAAACACTTAGGAAAGTTTTTTTGAGAAATTATACTGAAATCAGCATTCTCAATCACTGGTAGGGAACTAAGAACACTTTCAAATTAGTTGTTTTATTTTTCCAATGTGCACTTGATTTAAAGAACTGTTCAGTTTAAATTCGGTCGCACTGTACTTTGAGTTGTAGTGCCCCTGGTGTATAAAGACAAAAGGCTTCGGGGCATAATCCCCGTACACCGTAAAAAATTTCAAGCGATTTTCTTTCTATTTGAAAAATTCAGGCAATTGAAGAAACTCTGAAATGATTATGAAACATTCTGCACAAAATTATGAAAAATTTGGAAGATTTAAAATTCCTTTAAAAATAACAAAATTAAGTTTTTTTCTGTTCTAAAAAATATGAAGAATCCTTGAATCTTGACAGAGAAAACAAAACAACTTTTAATTTGACAAACAATTTTGAATAGTTCATTAAAGAGTAAAACCACCGTTTTTGTCTCATCATTGTTTCTCAAAAATACATCCATTTATACAAAAGTATGTTTAAACATATTATTTTTATTCATTAGCTTTTTAAATTAATAAAAATATTAAATCCGAAGAAATAAAGGTCAAATATCGTTAGATGTACAAAGCAGGTACCCAAATAATTATATTTATTAAAATATCCACGTCTTCCTCTAATTAAAAAAAAAATCGGAATTTGTATATGGTAAATGGAAAATATGTGCTAGAGTTATTCAAAATTATTATTTAATTTGAAAATCTTAGAATAAATACGGCTCTACATACAGAAAAAGAAGGGTTTGAAGTTAAATTCGTCTGCCAAATACGTCCCACACTACATAATGTAAATACGTTCCACATACTGCAAAATTCGTTTTTAAATTGTTTAAAATTATTTTTTAATAAAACAAAGACTAAATAAAATGTTTTTTTATGAAAAAGAATAAAATTATATTAAAATATATTCAAAAACTAAATATGTAAAATAAAACTTAGTTAAAATAATTGTATACTCGTCAAATATGGTGGTAAAATATAGAATTTTTAAATGAAAAAAACAGACCCTTGGAGAAGACATGAATCAGGGTACCGAAAAACTGGAAGTAGCCCAGGACTAGTTCTTTCCAAAAATATATAGTTTATATGCAATTCCAGCTCTGGATAATTTTTACGATTTTTTGAAAAATCATCAAATTTTGCCAAAAATAGAGGAATTTTCAAATTGATCCAATGGGCATTTGGAGAAGACATGAATCGGGGTACCAAACAACTGGAAGTAGCCCAGGACTAGTTCTTTCCAAAAATATTTAGCTTATATGCAATTCCAGCTCTAGATAATTTTGAAGATTTTTTGAAAAATCATCAAATTTTGCCAAAGATTGTTGAATTTTCAAGTGGATCAAAAGTGCATTTAGAGAAGAAAGAATTAGTCTAGACTAGAAGAAGACTAGTTCTTTCCAAAAATATTTAGCTTATATGCAATTCCAGCTCTGGCGATTTTTTGAAAAAACATAAAAAGCATATATTACACAAAATCATAAAATACATTCATACATACACTGAAAATAATCCATGCTTAACTTTACGAAAAAAAAATTCGTAACTACTTTTTTCGTAATATATACGAAAATTTCGTGTATAATACGAAATATTGTTTAATCAACACCTTTTCCAATTTTACGAAAGTACGAAAACCTGTCGTAATATATTTTTTCGTATATATTAAGAAACTTTGTTTTCTTTTACAAAAATAATTTCGTTAAGACATGTAATATTTAACGAAAGTAACGAATTTTTTTCGTAACAAAATTAATTAGTAATATACAAGAATTATTTTTGATTTCACAAAAAAAAATTATTTTGTTACGATTTTTTTTTCGTAATTTTAAGCGAGTTAAATTAAACGTAATTTTAAATTTACGTTTTTTATATTTTTTTAAAAAAAATCTTAAAATGATTTTTTTTCTAAAATTATATAAAATTATTTTGCATTTTACTAAAATATTTCGTACAATTTCGTATATATTACGAAAGAATATCGTGGTGCGAAACCACGAATCATTTCGTACAATGTACAACATTTTTGGTGTATATTAGGCATGGATTATTTTCAGTGTACGTACAAAAATTACCTCTCAATCCTCAACACTTGTGTCGTTATAAACGATCAATAAAAGAATCGATCCCTAAATAAGGTCAAAACTTCTGACACCATAGCAACTGTGTAGGGAATTTTGAGAATTTTCCAACAAGAGCTTCCCAAAATTCGCAAAGAATTACAAGATATTTCTCCTTTACTAGTGTTTTTATGAAATCTTTTAAAATTTGTAATTTCTAGAAATTCAACTGAATTTCACTATTCATTTGACTTTCAAGATAAAGTCATTGAAAAAATTAGAAATATGTCCTAAAAATCAAAGATTTCACAAAAGGAAAGACAACTGGGTATGACATTTTGCGAATTTTCTCAAACACTTGCTTCATTTTTGACTTATTGTAGAAAAATATTACCTGAAGAATGGTTATCGTGGTAGTTCACTACGCGCGAACGGTCAAGTAGAGTCGAAGGGACTCTGTTTTTACATTATTATTACCTGAGAATATAAAAACACAAGAAAAAAATTGTGCTGTCATAAACAAATTACAGAAATCATATATAAACAAGTAAGAGTGCTATATTCGGCTGTGCCGAATCTTATATACCCTTCACCATAGTGTATTTAAAAATTCATTTTCCCGACTATATCATTATTATAGCAATAGCAAAACGAACAACAAACGAAATAAACACACAAAAAAAAAAAACAAAATACACAAGGCAGTAAAACAATGTTGCCCAAAATCGCGATTCCCTATCACGCGAGATAGGGCAAGAAATTTCTGCCGACGTTGCGTTGACTCACCTACACTATAAGCTTACCCTGCCAGCAAATTTGAGTTTAATTTTGGATACATGAACTGAATAGTCACTATAAAGGCTCAATTTTATGTTTCTCAGTGCTAAGTTAAAAAATTTACAAAAACAAAATACAGTACTTTCTAATTTTGATCATAATTTTGTTAAATTTTAGTGCGTTTTAATATACCAAAAGCAAAATTAAATGATAATAAGTAGATAGAATAAAAATTTCAAAAACTAACACTTTTTAATACACTAAGAAGATAGTTTAATGCAGAATCATTCTTGCTCTCAAAATTCAGAAGGAAAAGTGTTTGCACATTTCAGTAAATATATTTATTTCATTGTGATCAGTTGTGTTATATATTGTGAAATTTAGATTTTGTAATAAATTGTGTTAATTTAAAATTTAATATATTTAAAACATAGTTTAATATAAAATAAGCATCAGTGAGGGATTAGTGAGTGCAAAACAGTATAATAAAGGAGAAATAAAAAAAATTATTATAAAGTCGCTTTTATATCATAAAAGAGTATAAAATCATAACACTTTCCAGCTTCTCTATTGTTATGGCAAAACTGGAAATTTACTACATTTACGAAATTTTATGTTATAAAAAAGTGACTTGAAACTGAAACGAAATGGGCACATCAAGTAAGTATTAAACAGGCGGAACAGTTTCTTCCGAACGGGGTCACTTTTCATTCACTCAGATTATATCAAATTAGATTGTTTTAAACATTAAGCTGTAACGTTATGGTTACAATTTGGATAGAAATTGTTGGCAGGGTACTTGTGTATTTTCTTATTTGAGCATGTGTTAGTTGATTATCTCTCAACAAAATCAATTCAGTTGCTGATCAGCATTTGTCGAAGTAAGATCTGTACGCAACTTTTTTAAAATCCACACAGAAATACAACAACAAAATTTTGAGAAAGCCGAATTTATGTAGATGAATGAGAGAGCACAGCTGATAGTTTTTTATATATGAAATTTAATGTACGCTGTCCGTCAAAATCCAAAATATTAATTTGACAGTTAGAATATACTTTTTAGTTTGCAGTCATTTTATTAGTACAGTTTTATTTTGGGTTACATTTTGTTCTCTGCTGCTTTACCAATACAAATTGATGTGTAACAGTATGTGTATGGGCAGCACTGCAGTAAAACCAACTGACATCCAAACATACGAAACGAAATACACAAAAAACAAAAATAAAATACACAACGCAATTAAACCAACAGACATCCAAACATACGAAACTGAATACACCAAAAAACAAAAACAATATACACAAGGCAATGAAACATACGAAACGAAATACTAAAAAAAAAGCAAAAACAAAATACATGAAACCAACAGACATCCAAACATACGAAACTGAATGCACCAGGAAACAAAAACAATATACACAAGTAAGAAGTTATAGTCGGGCGAGGCCGACTATATAATACCCTACACCTGTTACAAAAATGAAATGTGATTTAGTTTTCATAATAAAGCATTTAAGTTGACTTGTGTCAGATACATATACTTAAGCCATTTATTGTTGAATAAAATTGTGGACATTTAAGTCAAATTTTGAAGGGGGATTTGTATAGGGGCTATGGTCAAATGAGACCCTATAATTATAAAATTCATGCGAGTCATCAAGGCTAGTATAGAACTTTTTTTTGCAGCTTTTTGTCGAGATACGAGTATATTAAACATAATTATAAACTTAAAATCCCTATTCGTCGTTTTCAGTTGTATGGGGTCTAGGTGAAATAATGGACCGATGTTAACCATTTTCAATAAGCTTCGTCTCCGGTACCATAGAAGATCATGTGCCAAATTTCATTGAATTATCTTCAAAATTGCGACCTGTAGTTTGATTACAAGGTTTACAAGCCCTATTCGGGGGTTCAGTTGTATGGGGGCTAGATGAGAAAATGGACCGATGTTAACCATTTTCAATAGGCTTCGTCTCTGGGACAATAGAAGATCATGTGCCAAATTTCATTGAATTATCTTCAAAATTGAGACCTGTAGTTTGATTACAAGGTTTACAAGCCCTATTCGTGGGCTCAGTTGTATGGGGGCTAGGTGAAATAATGGACCAATATTAACCATTTTCAATAGGCTTCGTCCCTGGGCCAATAGAAGATCATGTGCCAAATTTCATTGAATTATCTTCAAAATTGCGACCTGTAGTTTGATTACAAGGTTTACATGGACGGACAGACGGACGGACGGACATAGCTAAATCGACTCATTATTGTGCGTTACAAACATCAGCACAAATCCAATATACCCTCCCCACTAAAGTGGTGGAGGGTATAACAAGGCAATGAAACACACAGCTATTCAAACATATGAAACGAAATACTCAATGAATAAGCAGTGTTGTTGTTGTTGCTTATATCAAAGCATGAAAAAAATTGTCTTTTTTATGAAATTTTCAGAGGTTGTCTCGGATTTTTGCTCATATCTCCGGTATTAATGGACCGATTTCGCTGATTTTAAATAGCGATCTTCTCGAAAGCATGTCTAACAGAATTACTAAAGATTCGGATCTCGCCGATGTCTGGGGTTCTCTAAAAACTGATTTCAACAAACACACAGACGGACAGACAGACGGACAGACAGACGGACATAGCTTAATCAACTCCGCTACCTATAAGGATCCAGAATATATATACTTTATGGGGTCGGAAAATACAAAGGCAATGAATACGCAGTGTTGTTGTTGTTTATTTTTTATGAAATTTTCAGAGGTTTTCTCGGATTTTTGCTTATATCTCCGTTGTTTATGAACGGATTTTGCTGATTAAATAGGAAACTTCTCGAAAACATGTCTGATAGAATTATTGAAGATTTGGATCCCGAAGATATCTGGGGTCTTTAGAAAACTGATTTCAACAGACAGACAGACGGACATGGCTTAATGGACTCCGCTATCTATAAGGATTCAGAATATATATACTTTATGGGGTCGGAAAATTATATTTTGGAAATTACAAACGGAATGACAAACTTATATATACCCTTCTCACGAAGGTGAAGGGTATAAAAACGGCGATCCCAACAACAAATTAACAGCGCCCAAAACGATCAAACTTATTGGCAGCGAAGCAATAAAATATGCATAATTTTCATGGAAAACATACAACAATATTTTGCTACCTCCATCACTCTCATTATTTATTCACAAAATAAAATTATAAACTACTAATCATAACTACCGTCAAGATAATTCTTTAAAAAGAGTTCATTGAGTTATATTTAATATTAACAAAAATGAAAAACAATATGAAAGAAATGTTTATTTTTTATTGAAAGTATTTTAATTACACGTAAAAACTGTTAACGAAAATTAAAATCAAATATCAAATATTGAACAACAGAAGTTGATTTTTGAAATGTTTTTTATAATACGAAAAATAGTATCGTCCTGAAACTACCTACTTTTTTCGCAAAATTTTATGCTTTTTCAAAAATCGTCAAAATTATCCAGAGCTGGAATTGCATGTAAGCTATATATTTTTGGAAAGAACTAGTCCTGGGCTATTTCCAGTTTTTCGGTACCCCGATTCATGTCTTATCCAAATGCCCGTTAGATCCACTTGAAAATTTCACTATTTTTGGCAAAATTTGATGATTTTTAAAAAAATCGTCAAAATTATCCAGAGCTGGAATTGCATATAAGCAAAATATTTTTGGAAAGAACTAGTCCTGGGCTACTTCCTGTTTTTCGGTACCCCGATTCATGTCTTCTACAAATGCCCGTTGGATCCACTTGAAAATTTCACTATTTTTGGCAAAATTTTATGATTTTTCAAAAAATCTTCAAAATTATCCAATGCTGGAATTGCATATAAGCTAAATATTTTTGGAAAGAACTAGTCCTGGGCTACTTCCTGTTTTTCGGTACCCCGATTCATGTCTTCTCCAAATGCCCGTTGGATCCACTTGAAAATTCCAATATTTTTGATAAAATTTGATGATTTTTCAAAAAATCGTCAAAATTATCCAGAGCTGGAATTGCATATAAACTATATATTTTTGGAAATAACTAGTCCTGGGCTACTTCCAGTCTTTCGGTACCCCGATTCATGTCTTCTCTAAATGCACTTTTGATCCACTTGAAAATTCCACTATTTTTGGCAAAATTTGATGATTTTTCAACAATTCTTCTAAATTATCCAGAGCTGGAATTGCATATAAGCTAAATATTTTTGGAAAGAACTAGTCCTGGGCTACTTCCAGTTTTTCGGTACCCCGATTCATGTCTTCTCCAAATGCCCGATGGATCCACTTGAAAATTTCACTATTTTTGGCAAAATTTGATGATTTTTCAAAAAATCGTCAAAATTATCCAGAGCTGGAATTGCATATATAAATTTTTTTTGGAAAGAACTAGTCCTGGGCTACTTCCAGTTTTTCGGTACCACGATGCATGTCTTCTCCAAATGCCCGTTGGATCCACTTGAAAATTCCTCTATTTTTGGCAAGATTTGATGATTTTTCAAAAAATCATCAAAATTATCCAGAGCTGGAATTGCATATAAACTATATATTTTTGGAAAGAACTAGTCCTGGGCTACTTCCAGTCTTTCGGTACCCCGATTCATGTCTTCTCCAAGGGTCGGTTTTTATCATTTAAAAATTCAATATTTTACCACCATATTTAACGAGTATACAATTATTTTAACTAAGTTTTATTTTAGATATTTATTATACCCTTCACCTTCGTGAGAAGGGTATATATAAGTTTGTCATTGCGTTTGTAATTTCCAAAATATAATTTTCCGACCCTATAAAGTATATATATTCTGAATCCTTATAGATAGAGGAGTCGATTAAGCAATGTCCGTCTCTCTGTCTGTCTGTTGAAATCAGTTTTCTGTAGACCCCAGATATCTTCGGGATCCAAATCTTCAATAATTCTATCAGACATACTTTCATAAAAAATAAGCAACAACAACACTGCTTATTCATTGCGTTGTGTATTTTGTTTTTGTTTTTTTGATTATTTCGTTTCGTATGTTTGGATGGCTGTGTGTTTCATTGCCATGTGTATGTTGTTTTTGTTTCTTTCTGAATACACAGTTTTGTAGGTTTGGAGTGGCTGTGTGTTTCATTGTCTTGTGTATATTGTTTTTGTTTCTTGGTGTATTCGGTTTCGTTTGTTTGGATGTCTGTTCAACAGACTCTGTTGGTTTCATTGCGTTGTGTATTTTGTTTTTGTGTGTATGTATTTCGTATCGTATGTTTGGATGTCTGCTGGTTTGACTGCCTTTTGTGTTTTGTTTTTTGTGTGTTTATTTCGTTTATCGTTGTTGTTGTTCATTATGTTTTGCTATTGCTATAATAATGATATAGTCGGGAAAATGAAATAAATTAAAATTTCATAAAATTTATATTTTTAAATACATAAGGGTAGAAGGGTGAAGGGTATATAAGATTCGGCACAGCCGAATATAGCACTTTTACTTGTTTTTCAATATATTTTAATATAATTTTACTTTTTTTCTTAAAAAACATTTTATTTGGTCTTTGTTTGTACTTTGGTACTTTGTTTTATTAAAAAATAATTTGAAAACGAATTTTACGGTATGTGGAACGTATTTACATTATGTAGTGTGGGACGCATTTGGCAGACGAATTTAACTTCACACACCCTTTGTTTTTTGAGTATTTCGTTTCGTATGTTTAGATGACTGTGTGTTTCATAGCCTTGTTATACCCAGCGTTGCCATAATTTTTTTTCAAAAACTTCAAATTTAGAAAAAACAAGTAAGAGTGTTATAATCGGCTATGCCGAATCTTAAATACCCTCCACCAGCAAGCTACTTTTTTTAAAACCCATTTAGCTATCTCATTTTTAGATAACTTGGCAAAATATGGCGAAATAATTTTTATAAGTCCAGAAAAATTTATATTCGAAAACATGTTAATATAATGACACAAAACATATTCAACTCGAATTTTATTTCTATAGCTTTATTTATCAATAAAATATGTGCGTTTAGGTGATTTTCGAAAGTGGACCTTATATGGGCAGACAGACAGACGGACATAGCTAAATCGACTCAGAATTTGATAAGGACCCAGAATATATATACTTTGTTGGGTCTCAGATGAATATTTCTTGGTGTTACACACGGAATGACAAACTTATATGTACCCTCTATCACCACTGATGGTGGTGGAGGGTATAAAAATAATCAAAATGGTTTATCTATGCCAGTGGTGTATTAAGCAGCAGAGAACAGTATTCAAGTCAACATTTAGTATTAGTACATTGTAAAAAGTTGTTCATAAAAAAGATAAAATATTTTGCGTGCAAATACACCTTTAATGTACATAAACATACATTAATAAATTATTTCAATAATTTTTTTCAATAAAGCGTTGAAAAATAAAATGTAATTTCATGATAAACTAAATGTTTTTATAAATAATGAATATTATCTATAAAGATGTATAATTCTCTTTCATTTTTTTTTTATGTTTTTTATAATTAAACAATTATTTTTGACCATCCATCGTTTTTTATAAAAAAAAAACAATATTCCCAATAAGCATCAAACCAGGGATGGAAAATGAGATTTTGTTTCAGTATCAAAAAATATTTCAGAGGGTACTTTTTTGGATCTTAGAGTACTAAAATATTTTTTTTTTTTTGCTGAAAATTTTTAATTTCTTAAATACACCTTCACATATTAGTAGTTCGAATTGTTAACATTTGAAAAAAACCGGTTGATATTTTTCAAATTCAGAGAAATAATTATAATTATAAATAAAAACATCTAGTTTAAATTGAAAAAAACATTATTTATTATTATTATTATTTCTTTATTCTAAGTCCCTGTTTAGTAAATTTTCATAGGCATTCCAACACTGCTATAATATTTCAGCGACAAATTAATTATTGTAATTGGAATATAATCTTAAGATTGATAAAATTTTATCCAACAGTTATTCCAATCAATTTTACAAGTAAATTTTCATAATTAGGAAAACCAAAAAAGTTTAAAAGTTTAAAAAGTTTAAGGTGCTTTAGAAAAATATACTCTAGTTTCTTGGAATTTAGACAGGCTGTATTATTATTTATTTCAAAATTTAATTGAAGTAATCTTTGAATACAAAGCAAATAAAAGTATTCGAAACCGGCTTTTAAAAAGTTAAAAAACCGGGTTATTCGATATTCGAAAAAATCAACATTTAGAAAAAACCGACACTGGTAAATCAGAAAAAAACGGTTTTATGACCGATTGAAAAACAGAATCGATCACCCTAATATACATATATTGATATAATGAATCTTTGTCCGTCCCTCAATCTTAACTTTTTCGATATAATTTGATGAACTTCAATGTCCATGTTATCATATAGCTACCATAAAAATATTACCCCGATATTGTACTTCGTAAATATTTATATTAAAATCAGTCATGATACAATTTGCTATATTTTAATAAATCCTGTCTTAAAGAAATTCAGGCCACATTTAGCCCTACTCAAGGATGAATTTAGAAATTCAACTTATTTATTTATTATACGCTAATAATTGAGCTACAAATATTAGTAACTATAGTTTATTGTCAATAAATCTCTTATATAAATTAGAATGGCCTGGTTCTCAACTAAAATTAAAGTTTAATTGATTATAAGATAGCGTTTCTCAAAATTTTTGTGCTGGGGTTAATATTTGGCGAGCTGGATCAAAGGATAAAAAGGTCCTTTTTTGAGGTTTTCATGATTTTTTTTTCATATTTCTTCCAAAGGAAAGATATAAAATTTTAGTATCATTAGAAAGGTCCTGGGGAGACGCTTTCAATGGCTGATGTACATATTAAGTATGTTAGATAAATATAGCTAACAGAATACCTGGGACAAAATAGAGTTTAAAATATTAAGATAAAATACAAAACATAAAGAATTTCGAAAAACAGAAAAAACCATTTCGGTGAAATTTAGTTGAGGTTTATAAATAATTTCAATTAATTGCATTATATATTTCTATGTAAAAATATGAAAAACTTAAAATTTTTCAGAAAAATTACGACATTTGTAATCATTTTGGTGTTGTATACGAATTTGTGTATGTCATTGAAATCGTCTCACAAAAATTTTGAGAAATGGTATCTTAGAATGAACTAAATTTTCATTTTCGGTGGGAACATCAGCAATTTCCATTTTGGGGCCTATTAGGGACCCAAATTTATTAAATTAAAATTCGATGTACATAGGTGGTCATTTGTTAAAAAATCAATAGTCATATCAAATTCTACACATGAGACTATACATAAGACCATCCATGACATGAAACAATAATTTGCTTTAAATTCCAAATAATTTTCACCAAAAAATTTCTCTTATTATCTATGGTTGAATTCTTAATTTCAAAACATATCGTTTTATATTAGATAGAAATTGAGTCCTTCGATCTTCTATCATTTGGAAATAATTAGTTTTAAAGTCAAATATTTTATCAAAATTGAAATTTTTGGTAATTTTCTCATATAATATTAACAATGGAATTTAATTAGATTAATATTCATATAATGTCAATCAAGATAAAAATTCGAAATGAGCTGCATTGGTTATTTGCAAAACATACTTCTAAAAAGTGGCTTTTAAAACTAGATTTCAAAACAGTCTTAGAATTTCAAATTTGAACTTTTAAAGATACTTTGACCCCCATTTTCTCATTGTCTGATTATGTTTTATCAAAACGATAAATTGACATTTTACATACAAAAATTATTTTAACAAGCGGTATATCCACCTGTTAAACGATAACCGGAGGTTGAGATATTGGCCCTGAGAGTATCAAATAAGACTCGGGAGTATCACGGTACTTTTGAACATCAAATAGTATCAAAAAAAGTACCATCGTACCAAATTTGCCATCCCTGCATCAAACATTTTGCTATGTGTAAAAAGAGAACACAACATGCATTAAAAAATTTCGCAACAACAAATTTTCACGAATGATTTATATCAGTCATGGGCAAACACATACCACCATGTGTATATTTGTGTGCGTTAAGCAGCAGAGAGATGACTGCACGTTATAACAAAATGGTGGTACACTGAGAAAAGTTTTGAAATTTGTTTTCTATTGCAAATACTTTTTACGACGAGAAAAACTCATGAACTTTTGGGCATTTTAAACAAAAATGGAATAAAGGGAAAGAGTTTTTCATTTAAGAAAAGTAGTAGTATTTTTAAAAAGTAGTATTAAATAAAACTACTGAAATATCATTAAGAAAATCACGACTTTCTATTCGATTTCGAACTTTTAAGGGATATTACCGAGATATTAACTGAACTTAATTTAAAGTTCAACTAATCTATCCAAATCAATGTTTCCTTTATATTCCTTAATACGCAATAAGTCACCAATGTGTTGATCGGTTAACCTTTTAATTGCAACAACTTTACTTTTCTGTCATGTCCCCTAAGGTCATTTAAGGGTCCATGGCAAGTTTCATAATGCCTTTTCAAAAAAAATAAAGCTTTTCTACATATAATTTTATAACATACGACGCATTGTGCCTCACCGTCCATGTTTTCTATAAAAAAGAAATCATTTTCCCAATTTATATCAAACATTTTGCTAGGTGTAATAAAAGAGAAAAAATCATAAGCATAAAAAAATCCGCAACGTGATCTTGCTTCTACAAAAGCTGAACAGCAACTGATTTGATTTTGATCTCTGAGATCGTAACAAAGCAACAAACAAGTGGTCATTTTAGTAAAACACAGACACACTAATACACACAAGCTTATAGTGTAGGTGTGTCAACAAAGCGTCAGCAGAATTTCTTGGCCTATGCACGCGTGCATTAGAATTTCAGTTTTGCTCGTGACTGATTTATATACATATATATACAAAACAAATTCACATCGAGTTTTACCCTGATACCTTTATTTATCAATGCATTATGCTCATTTATGTGATTATCGGATGTGGACCTTATATGGGAGATATGACCAATTATGGACCGATCCGAAAAATTAGGAAAAAAACTAAATTTTTTTCGAGGTAGCCTGAAATTTTTACTCATAACTTTTTAAGCTATGAACCGATTTTGCTGATTTTTAATACCAAACTGCTTAGGAAAACAATGAATATTCTCAGTGGTTTGGTTGATATCCTTTGCTTAGTTTTAACGTGAGCGTGTTTTAACCAGCCAGAGAGACGGACATAGTTAAATCGACTCAGAATTTGATAAGAACCCAGAATATATATACTTTGTTGGGTCTGAGGTGAATATTTTTTGGTGTTACACACGGAATGACAAACAATA
The DNA here is from genome assembly GCF_015586225.1 of Lucilia sericata. NCBI lineage: Eukaryota > Metazoa > Arthropoda > Insecta > Diptera > Calliphoridae > Lucilia > Lucilia sericata. The sequence continues at coordinate 157,270 of NW_023995016.1, forward strand.
TACCCTCTATCACCACTGATGGTGGTGGAGGGTATAAAAATGATACTGTAAATTAAATTTGCCGCAAATATTACTTTTATAAACAAAAATGTAATATTGAAATTGTTAAACGCACTAGCGCATTACCAAATAATTATATCCTTACAAAATTTGCACAAATATTAATTTAGTTAAAAAAAATTTTATTTAAAAAAATTTCAAGATCGGCCCATGTATGGTCATAGCTCCTATATATGGCCCCTCCCTAAATTCACATTACTCATAACCAAACATGAAAAATTTGACACAGACAATTCTTTTGTATATAAAATGTTACTTTAAATTCTTTTCATAATATGTTCATAATATGGGTCCGATCGGTCCAATACAAAGCTTCTCCCGAAAATTACTTTAATGCACATCACCCATTGCCCTCCCGAAAATCAGTTAAGCGCACATTACCAAAAAGTTATATCCTTACAAAAGGATACAAAAATTTTATTTAAAATAAAATTTCACGATCGTCCCATATTTGGTCATGGTCATGGTCATTAGTTCCCATATAAGGTCACCCTCGCAGATATCACTTAAGTTCACATTACTCATTACCAAACAATAATATCCATGCAAAATTTGACTTAGATACAAATTTTAACAGAAATATAGCTTTTATTTACAGAAATATTACTGTAAAACACTTAATTGTAATTAATAGAGACTGAAAATGACTGGGCCACATAACCAAAGTGATTGAATTGTGATTTATTTTTGGTTTTTAAAATAAATCACTCAGAATAACAGTTATAAAATGATTTTTACTTAAATGGTTTAGTATAACCTTTACTACTTTTGTTTTGTTACTTATGTTTTTGGCTGAGCACTTGGTTCTTGTATTCCTTTTTTCTCTTGCTTATATGAGAGTGGGAGAGTACATTGTTGTTGTTTGCTATGATTTCTGAAGAAAGTATGTGTGTCCTAATAGTGTATTTACATTTGCGATTTATTGTTTTGCTTTTAAAAATAAAAATCATAAGCAAACCTTTTCAAAAATGTTTAGAAAATAAAAATCAATTGTAACGAGTTATTTTGCTTTTCTTTTCGGTTTCTCTCAACCACTTATCAAAAAAATCTAACATAAAGGTTTCTCTCAGTGATAAACTGCAAAAACACAGTTATAAATGGTGATCACCGCAATTAACCTAATAAAAACAAAGTGGACCCGTTATTTTCAGTCTCTGGTAATTAATTATAATGCTGCGAAAAAACTTGCAATTGTAACAGATTTATATTATTTAAATCTTTGAGAAACCCTATTTCCACAAATATTTGATTAACTAAAAGGTTATTAATATAACCTTGTTATACCCTACACCACTTCAGTGGGGAGGGTATGTTGGGTTTGTGCTGATGTTTGTAACGTACAATAATATTGGTCCTATACCTTAAAGTATACCAATCGGCTCAGAATCATTTTCTGAGTCGATTTAGCTATGTCCGTCCGTCTGTCCGTCCGTCCATGTAAACCTTGTAATCAAACTACAAGTCGCAATTTTGAAGATAATTCAATAAAATTTGGTACATGATCTTCTATTATCCCAGGGACGAACCATATTGAAAATGGTTAAGATCGTTCCATTATTTCACCTAGCTCCCATACAACTGAACCCCCTAATAGGGCTTGTAAAACTTGTAATCAAACTACAAGTCGCAATTTTAGAGATAATTCAATGAAATTTGGCACATGATCTTTTATGGTACCGTAGACAAAGTCTATTGAAAATAGTTAACATCGGTCCATTATTTCACCTAGCCCTCATACGACTGAACCCCCCGAATAGGGCTTTTAAACTTTGTAATCAAACTACAGGTCGCAATTTTGGAGATAATTCAATAAAATTTGGCACATGATCTTTTATGGTACCGTAAACGAAGCCTGTTGAAAATGGTTTACATCGGTCCATTATTTCACCTAGCCCCAATACAACTGAACCCGCCGAATAGGGCTTTTAAGTTCATAATTATGTTTAATACAGTGGACGTCCACTAGTACGAATTATATAGTGTCAGGCCCTTTCGTAATACCGAAAAATTCGTATTATTGAACAACAGATTTTGTATGTTTAAATTCAAATAATACACATAAAATATTGGATTTTATTTATTTTTGTTTTATTTTTCATGAAAAATTACATAACGGAACAAAATATAATAAATGTGTATTATTTTAAATAAATTTCTTGTACATAAACAGGCATAAAAGGGACATATTTACGTATATGAATTGTTAATTTTGAAAGTATCGTGAGTCCAATGGTTGAAATGAGATATACATATGTAGAAGGTTTTAAATTTTAATGTTTTTAAAAAGATGTGTGCCAAAGACAATTTGCAATTTACACATGTGTTCTAAAATGTATTAAAATGTTCAGATTACATAAAACTTTTATTAGAAACTTGAATGGAATATACAATTCTCTAATTTATAATTTTCTCTTAAAAATTAGAATAGTTATCCTTAAACCCATTGTTTGGAATGTGGAGTCACACTACTTTCAAAATTAACAGTTCATACATACATATGTATATAAATATCATTTTACTTATTAAAAAATCCATCATTTAATATCGATGTTTATTACATTGTAAAATGATTCTTACGGCTCACAGTGGTATAGGAAAAAAAAAAGAGGGAAATAATTCGGTAACTTCTAAACGGTTAATCCGATTTTAATTAGGTTTTGAATTTGGACCTTATAGGCCAACCAGGGGCCCGGCGGGGGGTCCTCAAATTAGGACACCTCGGCTATGTTAAATTTTTAAAACGATCCTATTTCTTCATTTGAGTTCCGATTTAAAAAAAATTTCGTATATAGAATCTCCTCATCGAGCACTATAAAAAATGTCGTCGTAGCAGTAAATTATCTCTTATAGTTTAGGAGATATTCGCATTTGAATATTAAAATTTTTACCGTCCTTACTTTAGTTTTTTTGATAATAGCAGGTCCAAATATTTCCGATTTTCGCCATTTTTTTTTATTTGCTTAACAACAAGTTTATATACCAAGCAGTGAAAGAATTATGTAAAAATCATGACTGAGTCCAAAGTTATAGGCATTTAAATTTAAAAAATTAAAAAAAGGCGATTTTTTGTCATTTTTTTGGGAAAAAAGTATCTTTTTCTTTTTAAGTTATCTAAAAAGTTTCTAAGAAGATGTATATAGAATTTATACTTTTTGGAAAGCTGACTTTACATAAAATACGATAAATGAAACAAAACCTAAAAATTTTTGATACCGAGGGGACCAGGTCCATCCAAAAAAACCCTATTTTTTATGGAAAATTAAATTTTGAGCAAAAATTCTCAAATCGCATAGTCGATATCAAATTATAGTGACCTGTTTTATATGACCCAATAAGTTCTTAATCATTTTGTAACGGGTTTCGATAACCCCGCCCCTGGTATGGATATAATAGGCAAAAAACCAAAAAATCCCATTTTTGGGATTTTTTAAAACTTTTTTGGGAATTCCGGGATTTCTAATAAGAAAATTCGAAATTTTTATTTAATTTTGGATTTTGAGTAAAAAAATCTACCTAACTGTAAAATTTCATCAAAAAATATTCATAAATAAAATTTTTATTGCAATTTGAAAAATTTGTATCTTCGCAAAAACTGAATAAAAAACATTTTTTAATTTTTTTTAAAAAAAGTAATTCCGCGAATTTTTTAATTTTCAAAAATTATATACAGTTTTGAAAAATAGACAAAATTACCTTTCCATTGATATATAACATGCCTACCTAATGTTTTTTAAGTGACAAATTAATTAGGGAAAACTCAACATCTTTTAGAAAATTTGCCTAGCACTATTATTTTCATCCATAAGGTTAACTCTTAAATTTGTTACATATATGGATGAAAATAATAGTGCTAGGTAAATTTTCTAAAAGATGTTGAGTTTTCCCTAATTAATTTGTCACTTAAAAAACATTAGGTAGGCATGTTATATATCAATGGAAAGGTAATTTTGTCTATTTTTCAAAACTGTATATAATTTTTGAAAATTAAAAAATTCGCGGAATACTTTTTTAAAAAAAATTAAAAAATGTTTTTTATTCAGTTTTTGCGAAGATACAAATTTTTCAAATTGCAATAAAAATTTTATTTATGAATATTTTTTGATGAAATTTTACAGTTAGGTAGATTTTTTTACTCAAAATCCAAAATTAAATAAAAATTTCGAATTTTCTTATTAGAAATCCCGGAATTCCCAAAAAAGTTTTAAAAAATCCCAAAAATGGGATTTTTTGGTTTTTTGCCTATTATATCCATACCAGGGGCGGGGTTATCGAAACCCGTTACAAAATGATTAAGAACTTATTGGGTCATATAAAACAGGTCACTATAATTTGATATCGACTATGCGATTTGAGAATTTTTGCTCAAAATTTAATTTTCCATAAAAAATAGGGTTTTTTTGGATGGACCTGGTCCCCTCGGTATCAAAAATTTTTAGGTTTTGTTTCATTTATCGTATTTTATGTAAAGTCCGCTTTCCAAAAAGTATAAATTCTATATACATCTTCTTAGAAACTTTTTAGATAACTTAAAAAGAAAAAGATACTTTTTCCCAAAAAAATGACAAAAAATCGCCTTTTTTTAATTTTTTAAATTAAAATGCCTATAACTTTGGACTCAGTCATGATTTTTACATAATTCTTTCACTGCTTGATATATAAACTTGTTGTTAAGCGAATAAAACAAAATGGCGAAAATCGGGAATATTTGGTCCTGCTATTATCAAAAAAAACTAAAGTAAGGACGGTAAAAATTTTAAAATTTAATTTTCAAATGCGAATATCTCCTAAACTATAAGAGATAATTTACTGCTATGACAACATTTTTTATAGTGCTCGATGAGGAGATTCTATATACGAAATTTTTTAAATCGGAACTCAAATGAAGAAATAGGATCGTTTTAAAAATTTAACATAGCCGAGGTGTCCTAATTTGATGACCCCCCGCCGGGCCCCTGGTTGGCCTATAAGGTCCAAATTCAAAACCTAAACTCGACAACACCTCCTCTTTGTGCACACCAAATTTCATTAAAATCGGATTAACCGTTTAGAAGTTACCGAATTATTTCCCTCTTTTTTTTTTCCTATACCACTGTGCGGCTTTTTCAGTAACAGCGCTTTTGAGGCTTCAATATTGTTCTCAGCAGAGTTATTGTCGGGAACTAATAAAATACTTTCCTCATTGGCGTTATCATCCAATTTAATTTCTTCTCTTGGGTCATCAAAATTCCAATAAAATAAATTAATAACACTAAATAATTGTTGATTTGTAAATATACATGCAGTAAATTGTGTGTATAGGATTTTTAAAAATACAAAACACTTGTAATAAATACAAAAAAACTTCAAAATTACTGAGCTTAAGATGAATGGTACCGAAATAATAAAATAAAAACATAATAAAAACTTCATTCATACGTAATAAAACCAAAATTCCCATAAAAAATGCGTTATTCGTACTATCGAACAGAAAAATTGTGACTTTATTCGTACTATAGAGTAGACAATGCAACAATTTTGCCATTCGTATTATTGGATATTCGTAATAAAGAGTATACGTACTATTGGACGTCCACTGTATACTCATATCTCGACCAAAGGCTGCAAAAACCAAGTTCTATACAAGATTTGATGACCCTCACGAATTCCATAATAATAGGTCCTCATATGACCCTAGCCCCTATGGAAAGCCCCCATCAAAATTTAATTTAAATGTCCACAATTTTATTCAACAATAAACGGCTTAAGTATGTATATCTGAGGCAAGGTACAATTCAATTTAAATGCTTTATTATGGCAAATAAATCACATTATATTTTTGTCAAAGGTGTAGGGTATTATATGGTCGGCCTCGCCCGACTATAATTTCTTACTTGTTTTTTTTTTTTTTTTGCTCAAAAGAGAGCTAAAACCATTTCCTTTAAGAGCTTTGTGGTTACTTAGTGAGATATAAAACAAAAATTTGTTGAACATGTAAGAAATTATAGTCGGGCGAGGACGCCATATAATACCCTACACCTGTTACAAAAATGAAATATGATTTTGTTTTCATAATAAAGCATTGTAGTTGAATGTACCTTGTCTCAGATATACTTAAGCCATTTATTGTTGAAAAAAATTGTGGACATTTAAGTCAAATTTTGATGGGGGCTTTCCATAGGGCTAGGGTCATATGAGGACCTATTATTAGGAATTCGTGAGGGTCATCAAATCTTGTATAGAACTTGGTTTTTGCAGCCTTTGGTCGAGATATGAGTATACAGTGGACGTCCAATAGTACGTATACTCTTTATTACGAATATCCAATAATACGAATGGCAAAATTGTTGCATTGTCTACTCTATAGTACGAATAAAGTCACAATTTTTCTGTTCGATAGTACGAATAACGCATTTTTTATGGGAATTTTGGTTTTATTTACGTATGAATGAAGTTTTTATTATGTTTTTATTTTATTATTTCGGTACCATTCATCTTAAGCTCAGTAATTTTGAAGTTTTTTTGTATTTATTACAAGTGTTTTGTATTTTTAAAAATCCTATACACACAATTTACTGCATGTATTTTACAAATCAACAATTATTTAGTGTTATTAATTTATTTTATTGGAATTTTGATGACCCAAGAGAAGAAATTAAATTGGATGATAACGCCAATGAGGAAAGTATTTTATTAGTTCCCGACAATAACTCTGCTGAGAACAATATTGAAGCCTCAAAAGCGCTGTTACTGAAAAAGCCGGGCACAGTGGTATAGGAAAAAAAAAAGAGGGAAATAATTCGGTAACTTCTAAACGGTTAATCCGATTTTAATGAAATTTGGTGCACAAAGAGGAGGTGTTGTCGAGTTTAGGTTTTGAATTTGGACCTTATAGGCCAACCAGGGGCCCGGCGGGGGGTCCTCAAATTAGGACACCTCGGCTATGTTAAATTTTTAAAACGATCCTATTTCTTCATTTGAGTTCCGATTTAAAAAAAATTTCGTATATAGAATCTCCTCATCGAGCACTATAAAAAATGTCGTCATAGCAGTAAATTATCTCTTATAGTTTAGGAGATATTCGCATTTGAAATTAAAATTTTAAAATTTTTACCGTCCTTACTTTAGTTTTTTTGATAATAGCAGGTCCAAATATTTCCGATTTTCGCCATTTTTTTTATATTGCTTAACAACAAGTTTATATACCAAGCAGTGAAAGAATTATGTAAAAATCATGACTGAGTCCAAAGTTATAGGCATTTAATTTAAAAAATTAAAAAAAGGCGATTTTTTGTCATTTTTTTGGGAAAAAAGTATCTTTTTCTTTTTAAGTTATCTAAAAAGTTTCTAAGAAGATGTATATAGAATTTATACTTTTTGGAAAGCTGACTTTACATAAAATACGATAAATGAAACAAAACCTAAAAATTTTTGATACCGAGGGGACCAGGTCCATCCAAAAAAACCCTATTTTTTATGGAAAATTAAATTTTGAGCAAAAATTCTCAAATCGCATAGTCGATATCAAATTATAGTGACCTGTTTTATATGACCCAATAAGTTCTTAATCATTTTGTAACGGGTTTCGATAACCCCGCCCCTGGTATGGATATAATAGGCAAAAACCAAAAAATCCCATTTTTGGGATTTTTTAAAACTTTTTTGGGAATTCCGGGATTTCTAATAAGAAAATTCGAAATTTTTATTAATTTTGGATTTTGAGTAAAAAAATCTACCTAACTGTAAAATTTCATCAAAAAATATTCATAAATAAAATTTTTATTGCAATTTGAAAAATTTGTATCTTCGCAAAAACTGAATAAAAAACATTTTTTAATTTTTTTTAAAAAAAGTATTCCGCGAATTTTTTAATTTTCAAAAATTATATACAGTTTTGAAAAATAGACAAAATTACCTTTCCATTGATATATAACATGCCTACCTAATGTTTTTTAAGTGACAAATTAATTAGGGAAAACTCAACATCTTTTAGAAAATTTACCTAGCACTATTATTTTCATCCATATATGTAACAAATTTAAGAGTTAACCTTATGGATGAAAATAATAGTGCTAGGCAAATTTTCTAAAAGATGTTGAGTTTTCCCTAATTAATTTGTCACTTAAAAAACATTAGGTAGGCATGTTATATATCAATGGAAAGGTAATTTTGTCTATTTTTCAAAACTGTATATAATTTTTGAAAATTAAAAAATTCGCGGAATACTTTTTTTAAAAAAAATTAAAAAATGTTTTTTATTCAGTTTTTGCGAAGATACAAATTTTTCAAATTGCAATAAAAATTTTATTTATGAATATTTTTTGATGAAATTTTACAGTTAGGTAGATTTTTTTACTCAAAATCCAAAATTAAATAAAATTTCGAATTTTCTTATTAGAAATCCCGGAATTCCCAAAAAAGTTTTAAAAAATCCCAAAAATGGGATTTTTTGGTTTTTTGCCTATTATATCCATACCAGGGGCGGGGTTATCGAAACCCGTTACAAAATGATTAAGAACTTATTGGGTCATATAAAACAGGTCACTATAATTTGATATCGACTATGCGATTTGAGAATTTTTGCTCAAAATTTAATTTTCCATAAAAAATAGGGTTTTTTTGGATGGACCTGGTCCCCTCGGTATCAAAAATTTTTAGGTTTTGTTTCATTTATCGTATTTTATGTAAAGTCAGCTTTCCAAAAAGTATAAATTCTATATACATCTTCTTAGAAACTTTTTAGATAACTTAAAAAGAAAAAGATACTTTTTTCCCAAAAAAATGACAAAAAATCGCCTTTTTTTAATTTTTTAAATTTAAATGCCTATAACTTTGGACTCAGTCATGATTTTTACATAATTCTTTCACTGCTTGGTATATAAACTTGTTGTTAAGCAAATAAAAAAAATGGCGAAAATCGGAAATATTTGGACCTGCTATTATCAAAAAAACTAAAGTAAGGACGGTAAAAATTTTAAAATTTTAATTTCAAATGCGAATATCTCCTAAACTATAAGAGATAATTTACTGCTACGACGACATTTTTTATAGTGCTCGATGAGGAGATTCTATATACGAAATTTTTTTTAAATCGGAACTCAAATGAAGAAATAGGATCGTTTTAAAAATTTAACATAGCCGAGGTGTCCTAATTTGAGGACCCCCCGCCGGGCCCCTGGTTGGCCTATAAGGTCCAAATTCAAAACCTAAACTCGACAACACCTCCTCTTTCCTATACCACTGTGAGCCGTAAGAATCATTTTACAATGTAATAAACATCGATATTAAATGATGGATTTTTTAATAAGTAAAATGATATTTATATACATATGTATGTATGAACTGTTAATTTTGAAAGTAGTGTGACTCCACATTCCAAACAATGGGTTTAAGGATAACTATTCTAATTTTTAAGAGAAAATTATAAATTAGAGAATTGTATATTCCATTCAAGTTTCTAATAAAAGTTTTATGTAATCTGAACATTTTAATACATTTTAGAACACATGTGTAAATTGCAAATTGTCTTTGGCACACATCTTTTTAAAAAATTAAATTTAAAACCTTCTACATATGTATATCTCATTTCAACCATTGGACTCACGATACTTTCAAAATTAACAATTCATATACTAAATATGTCCCTTTTATGCCTGTTTATGTACAAGAAATTTATTTAAAATAATACACATTTATTATATTTTGTTCCGTTATGTAATTTTTCATGAAAATAAAAACAAAAATAAATAAAATCCAATATTTTATGTGTATTATTTGAATTTAAACATACAAAATCTGTTGTTCAATAATACGAATTTTTCGGTATTACGAAAGGGCCTGACACTATATAATTCGTACTAGTGGACGTCCCTGTATTAAACATAATTATGAACTTAAAAGCCCTATTCGGCGGGTTCAGTTGTATTGGGGCTAGGTGAAATAATGGACCGATGTAAACCATTTTCAACAGGCTTCGTTTACGGTACCATAAAAGATCATGTGCCAAATTTTATTGAATTATCTCCAAAATTGCGACCTGTAGTTTGATTACAAAGTTTTAAAAGCCCTATTCGGGGGTTCAGTCGTATGAGGGCTAGGTGAAATAATGGACCGATGTTAACTATTTTCAATAGACTTTGTCTACGGTACCATAAAATATCATGTGCCAAATTTCATTGAATTATCTCTAAAATTGCGACTTGTAGTTTGATTACAAGTTTTACAAGCCCTATTAGGGGGTTCAGTTGTATGGGAGCTAGGTGAAATAATGGAACGATCTTAACCATTTTCAATATGGTTCGTCCCTGGGATAATAGAAGATCATGTACCAAATTTTATTGAATTATCTTCAAAATTGCGACTTGTAGTTTGATTACAAGGTTTACATGGACGGACGGACAGACGGACGGACATAGCTAAATCGACTCAGAAAATGATTCTGAGCCGATTGGTATACTTTAAGGTATAGGACCAATATTATTGTACGTTACAAACATCAGCACAAACCCAACATACCCTCCCCACTGAAGTGGTGTAGGGTATAACAAGGTTATATTAATAACCTTTTAGTTAATCAAATATTTGTGGAAATAGGGTTTCTCAAAGATTTAAATAATATAAATCTGTTACAATTGCAAGTTTTTCGCAGCATTATATTAATTACCAGAGACTGAAAATAACGGGTCCACTTTGTTTTATTAGGTTAATTGCGGTGATCACCATTTATAACTGTGTTTTTGCAGTTTATCACTGAGAGAAACCTTTATGTTAGATTTTTTTATAAGTGGTTGAGAGAAACCGAAAAGAAAAGCAAAATAACTCGTTACAATTGATTTTTATTTTCTAAACATTTTGAAAAGGTTTGCTTATGATTTTTATTTTTAAAAGCAAAACAATAAATCGCAAATGTAAATACACTATTAGGACACCACATACTTCTTCAGAAATCATAGCAAACAACAACAATGTACTCTCCCACTCTCATATAAGCAAGAGAAAAAAGGAATACAAGAACCAAGTGCTCAGCCAAAAACATAAGTAACAAAACAAAAGTAGTAAGGTTATACTAAACCATTTAAGTAAAAATCATTTTATAACTGTTATTCTGAGTGATTTATTTTAAAAACCAAAATAAATCACAATTCAATCACTTTGGTTATGTGGCCCAGTCATTTTCAGTCTCTATTAATTACAATTAAGTGTTTTACAGTAATATTTCTGTAAATAAAAGCTATATTTCTGTTAAAATTTGTATCTAAGTCAAATTTTGCATGGATATTATTGTTTGGTAATGAGTAATTGAACTTAAGTGATATCTGCGAGGGTGACCTTATATGGGAACTAATGACCATGACCATGACCAAATATGGGACGATCGTGAAATTTTATTTTAAATAAAATTTTGTATCCTTTTGTAAGGATATAACTTTTTGGTAATGTGCGCTTAACTGATTTTCGGGAGGGCAATGGGTGATGTGCATTAAAGTAATTTTCGGGAGAAGCTTTGTATTGGACCGATCGGACCCATATTATGAACATATTATGAAAAGAATTTAAAGTAACATTTATATACAAAAGATTGTCTGTGTCAAATTTTTCATGTTTGGTTATGAGTAATGTGAATTTAGGGAGGGGCCATATATAGGAGCTATGACCATACATGGGCCGATCTTGAAATTTTTTTAAATAAAATTTTTTTAACTAAATTAATATTTGTGCAAATTTGTAAGGATATAATTATTTGGTAATGCGCTAGTGCGTTTAACATTTCAATATTACATTTTTGTTTATAAAAGTAATATTTGCGGCAAATTTAATTTACAGTATCATTTTTATACCCTCCACCACCATCAGTGGTGATAGAGGGTATATTGTTTGTCATTCCGGTGTAACACCAAAAAATATTCACCTCAACCCAACAAAGTATATATATTCTGGGTTCTTATCAAATTCTGAGTCGATTTACTATCCGTCTCTCTGGCTGGTTAAAACACGCTCACGTTAAAACTAAGCAAAGGATATCAACCAAACCACTGAGAATATTCATTGTTTTCCTAAGCAGTTTGGTATTAAAAATCAGCAAAATCGGTTCATAGCTTAAAAAGTTATGAGTAAAAATTTCAGGCTACCTCGAAAAAAATTTAGTTTTTTTCCTAATTTTTCGGATCGGTCCATAATTGGTCATATCTCCCATATAAGGTCCACATCCGATAATCACATAAATGAGCATAATGCATTGATAAATAAAGGTATCAGGTAAAACTCGATGTGAATTTGTTTTGTATATATATGTATATAAATCAGTCACGAGCAAAACTGAAATTCTAATGCACGCGTGCATAGGCCAAGAAATTCTGCTGACGCTTTGTTGACACACCTACACTATAAGCTTGTGTGTATTAGTGTGTCTGTGTTTTACTAAAATGACCACTTGTTTGTTGCTTTGTTACGATCTCAGAGATCAAAATCAAATCAGTTGCTGTTCAGCTTTGTAGAAGCAAGATCACGTTGCGGATTTTTTATGCTTATGATTTTTCTCTTTTATTACACCTAGCAAAATGTTTGATATAATTGGGAAAATGATTTCTTTTTTATAGAAAACATGGACGGTGAGGCACAATGCGTCGTATGTTATAAAATTATATGTAGAAAAGCTTTATTTTTTTTGAAAAGGCATTATGAAACTTGCCATGGACCCTTAAATGACCTTAGGGGACATGACAGAAAAGTAAAGTTGTTGCAATTAAAAGGTTAACCGATCAACACATTGGTGACTTATTGCGTATTAAGGAATATAAAGGAAACATTGATTTGGATAGATTAGTTGAACTTTAAATTAAGTTCAGTTAATATCTCGGTAATATCCCTTAAAAGTTCGAAATCGAATAGAAAGTCGTGATTTTCTTATGATATTCAGTAGTTTTATTTAATACTACTTTTTAAAATACTACTACTTTTCTTAAATGAAAAACTCTTTCCCTTTATTCCATTTTTGTTTAAAATGCCCAAAAGTTCATGAGTTTTTCTCGTCGTAAAAGTATTTGCAATAGAAAACAATTTCAAAACTTTTCTCAGTGTACCACCATTTTGTTATAACGTGCAGTCATCTCTCTGCTGCTTAACGCACACAAATATACACATGGTGGTATGTGTTTGCCCATGACTGATATAAATCATTCGTGAAAATTTGTTGTTGCGAAATTTTTAATGCATGTTGTGTTCTCTTTTTACACATAGCAAAATGTTTGATGCAGGGATGGCAAATTTGGTACGATGGTACTTTTTTGATACTATTTGATGTTCAAAAGTACCGTGATACTCCCGAGTCTTATTTGATACTCTCAGGGCCAATATCTCAACCTCCGGTTATCGTTTAACAGGTGGATATACCGCTTGTTAAAATATTTTTGTATGTAAAATGTCAATTTATCGTTTTGATAAAACATAATCAGACAATGAGAAAATGGGGGTCAAAGTATCTTTAAAGTTCAAATTTGAAATTCTAAGACGTTTTGAAATCTAGTTTTAAAAGCCACTTTTTAGAAGTATGTTTTGCAAATAAACCAATGCAGCTCATTTCGAATTTTTATCTTGATTGACATTATATGAATATTAATCTAATTAAATTCCATTGTTAATATTATATGAGAAAATTACCAAAAATTTCAATTTTGATAAATATTTGACTTTAAAACTAATTATTTCCAAATGATAGAAGATCGAAGGACTCAATTTCTATCTAATATAAAACGATATGTTTTGAAATTAAGAATTCAACCATAGATAATAAGAGAAATTTTTTGGTGAAAATTATTTGGAATTTAAAGCAAATTATTGTTTCATGTCATGGATGGTCTTATGTATAGTCTCATGTGTAGAATTTGATATGACTATTGATTTTTTAACAAATGACCACCTATGTACATCGAATTTTAATTTAATAAATTGGGTCCCTAATAGGCCCCAAAATGGAAATTGCTGATGTTCCCACCGAAAATGAAAATTTAGTTCATTCTAAGATACCATTTCTCAAAATTTTGTGAGACGATTTCAATGACATACACAAATTCGTATACAACACCAAAATGATTACAAATGTCGTAATTTTTCTGAAAAATTTTAAGTTTTTCATATTTTTTACATAGAATATATAATGCAATTATTGAAATTATTTATAAACCTCAACTAAATTTCACCGAAATGGTTTTTCTGTTTTTCGAAATTCTTTATGTTTTGTATTTTATCTTAATATTTTAAACTCTATTTTGTCCCAGGTATTCTGTTAGCTATATTTATCTAACATACTTAATATGTACATCAGCCATTGAAGCGTCTCCCCAGGACCTTTCTAATGATACTAAAATTTTATATCTTTCCTTTGGAAGAAATATGAAAAAAATCATGAAAACCTCAAAAAAGGACCTTTTTATCCTTTGATCCAGCTCGCCAAATTAACCCCAGCACAAAAAATTTGAGAAACCTATCTTATAATCAATTAAACTTTAATTTTAGTTGAGAACCAGGCCATTCTAATTTATATAAGATTTATTGACAAT